>NC_136599.1:21564626-21572126 GCF_910589615.1 Taurulus bubalis | reverse complement strand
CGACAGGAAACTACAAAGAACGTGTGATAATTTCAATTGATCTCTAGTTTCTACTTCTGTATAGTTACATTAGCATCAGACTACATTATTTAAGGTTCTATATCAGGGGTGTCAAACATAAGGCCCGCGGGTTTAAAATTTAAAGAAAAAAAAACTGCAGTCACAAATTGATTGCAGCACTGACATTACTACACATATTGCCCAACTGCGAGGGAATCTGCAGAGGAGGGCCCAGGCAGATAAACAGTGAGCTGATGTCTGAATTTTTGGTCTTTATGTTTCTAGTTTATTGTAGAAAGACCTTAAAATAGGGTTTATCAAAAACCTTCACCAATGATTTAAACAGAGAAATAGTGTCATTATTTATGCGTCATTATGCTATGATTTTACTGGTCCGGCCCACTTGAGATCAAAATGGGCAGCATGTGGCCCCTTAACTAAAATGAGTTTGACACCCCTGTTCTATACGTTGATAGTATTTCAGGAATGTTGTATAATGATAGATTATGTAACACCATCAAAGTCTTCAATTAACCAGTTCAATTAACTTTCAGCACTGCTGCTCTCCAAAGCTTTTCATATTAACTTCTGATAACCTTAGAAAAATATCATGCTCCTTATGTTATTTATGTCCATGAATTGGTACAGAGGCAGACTTTTCCCGATAGGGACGTGTTTAACGGGACAGACGTCCTTATTAGCTGATCTATATTCTGTTGGGACCAGTTCATCAGAACTTGTTGTAATGCTCATGCTTGGAAATATTAGATTGTTGCTACACAGTGTAAACAGGCTCTCATGACAAACCGACCTACCAACACTGACTCATTGCACGACAGACAGATGGATCCATAACTGTTCCAAATGTCTGAAGAAATATCCAAAGCCACTATTCATGACTTAAAAAAAGTCTTCAATTTAGGATATTAAATCGATCTGGAAGATTAAAAACCTTCAACCCATCTGGAAAATCTAGACCTTTATATGCTACCTGAATAATCATACGAGTAATTAACAACTTACTCATTACTGTAAGAATCTAACTAATCTAATTACACTACAGTGAAAATGTCTTTCTGCTAAATTGTCTTCCTTAAGTGAGAACCCTGCTTGCTGTTAATTTTTGTAACATAATGATGTCATACATAAACAATGTAGTTGTGTTGCAGCTCAGAGGCATTAAGATCAAAACTGGCCAAATAAAGTGACGTCTCGTGTTTAGTCTGCGTTGTCATTCCACACATTAACTTCTTGAAAAAACAAAACAAAAATAAGCTTCTTCTTGTGGTTGGAAGGTGAAACACATGATCATATACAGTATCCTTTATAGCAGATCCCTCAAGGTCACATATCAAGCAAGATGTAATTACACACAAGAGGGTTCATGAGATCATAAGCAATTAAACGGTTACCCACAACAAAAAGTATCAGACAAAATTAATTACACCCAGTACGAGTTCAAGTGAAGCATTTCCCCCAATAGCAGAATCAAGTAAGCATGGTGACCCATTGAAAACCATACTTGTGATTTCTCGTTGTGATGCAGACAGTGTTACCAGGGTTCAGACAGTGTGATGCAGTACAGTGACGACTCTGTACTCCATCATCCCCCACAGCCAATGTTAGTAGGTGCACAACACTGTATGCACATAAGCACCCATTCCCACTTTATTTTCCAATGTCAGACTGTGTCTTCACATACGGTTAGAATAATATATTTAGGGCCATATGTCTTACCTAATAATTCTTTATTGGGGCCTTAAAACCAGTCAAATGATTCAATCCAAGCTATTCAATCAGCGGGTGGCAATTTAAACTCCAACTCCTATCAGTCTAGCCCTTGTCTGCATGCACACACACAAGTGGATGCCATTCTCCAAAGCAGGCTCAATATTCATGCTGCTCACCTCATTGTAATTTGCACAGTTTGTGAAGATCAGACGCATATCGGACACAAACTCCTGGATGGCGTGGTAGTACTGGGAACTTCGTAGCTGCAGCCTCCTCTTCACCTTCTTCAGGTCCATGGGCTGCTTGATAATCTTGAAGTAGTTCGGCACCTGGTTAAGCAAAACTGGGTCAGACGGCATCTCCAACTACAGCAGAGGATATTGAGAAAGTTTGCATTTGGCTCGCACGCGAGCAGCGGAGGGAGGACAATGTGGCTGGCTTTTGAGGACAGCTGGGGTTTACATTTTGGCACACAGCAAAAGTAGTTCTGCGATACCAAATGGAGAATTAAGACAAGAGAAATAAGTGTCGGAAAGACCAACTTTTCAAAGGTTATTTCAATGCCTTGCTGAGTAGTTGTCCCATGAAAATAGGACCGTACCAAATGCCTTTTATTTATTTATTTATTTATTACATTCAAAGCTTCAATTGAGGTTTTCCAAAAAGCTTTCAATATCTGTCGTCATATTTTATGATGTCATCTCCACAAATACACATATTTGCTCAAACAAAAACTCGTCAGCTTTGTTAACATAAATAAATGTAGGGGCGGACTGAGTGCTCGCTCTGTGTGTGTGTGTGTGTGTGTGTGTGTGTGTGTGTGTGTGTGTGTGTGTGTGTGTGTGTGTGTGTGTGTGTGTGTGTGTGTGTGTGTGTGTGTGTGTGTGTGTGTGTGTGTGTGTGCATCTTACACGCAATGTTTCTGCAAGTGATTAATACACACCAAACCTGTGAGTCATCAGCCACTGATACAAAAAAAACTACAAATCGTAAAAACCTATTACTATTATAGCCCTACATGAAACGTTGTTGAATCAATGTAACTCACACAAACCACGTATACAAAAGGTCTCAAATATCCCAATAGGCTCAAAAGTAACTTGTTTTTTCAGTGTTCAGCTGCAGCTGGAGGGATGACCCAAACAGTTCCAAGAAGGTTCTTAGCACCTATAGTGCTTTGGCCCATTTTCACATTTAATTGATCACTTGACAAAACAGAAAGGCAGGAAGCGTGGGGAGAGAGTAAAGAAGGAAAGCATACAAAAAGGCCCCAGTCATAATTGAACCAGGCACACCGCGGCCACAGAGCATGTATCCCTGACCCCCAGGTTACAGGAGACCCTCTCCGACAGTAACCAAAAGTAAGAATGGCAAGATGAAAAGATGTTCATTTGTACAGCTCTTCAACAGTTTTTATGAGTTGATAAAATAATGTTCCTGAAATTAACCTAAGCCACCGCATAAGCAACAAAAGGAAAGGAACAGGACTGAAAACACCTGGGCCATCAGGTAGTGGAGCTGGCTGAACTGTGTGTGAATCATGTGGAGCTACTTACAGAGCTAGGAACAGGTTCCCTGAAGCCCACGCTGAGCTCATGACAGAAGATGTGCAGCAGGAGGCGTTCACATTTCTGCAGAGAGGGGGAAGAGAGAGAGTATTATGCCTGGTACTAATCCCGAAGAGGCTTTTGAAGGTGTGCTGGCTGTACTGACCCTCTGGTCCTCTGGACTCAAGTCCTGCTCTCCTTTGACTTTCTTGCTGTCGTCACAGAACTCTATCTCGGGGGTGGTCAGACTCCGGCAAAACGTGCAAAGAAAGTCACCCCTGAGACACAAAAAAAGAAAAATCACGCAAATGATGTTAACGTTACCTTTCATAATCTGCATGGTCAATTCACTGCAGGTAAAGCCGTCGATGAGCAGTGTGCTAAGACATTACGCTTAGACTGATGAATCTGTTTGCAAGAATGAGCCCAGAACTACAAATTGTTTCACGGTTGCATCTCATCCGTTCTGCATACAGGGTTCCAAATTAGCCAAACACTGATTATTCCCTTTTTTCTTATGAATTATATTAGCCACTGCTGCCTGAACACAAATAAATGAACAGCCTGAAAACCAATACGAAAAATAGTAGCCTACAATTATGCTCCTTGACAAATCTAGACAGAACTTTACGTATCTAAATGTAATCTCATCAGTTTATCACATCATACTTTAGCCACTTCACTGGTAATATCAAGTGAGTCTTTAACGAGGATAATTACACCCACTGTGAGCTACTGCTACTAAAAAAGGTAAACATTTTATGTCATAACATTTTACCATAACAATGCAGCGAAAATGCTAGCAAAAAAAAACAAAAAAAGTACTGTTAGCCAGTATTCAGCCAGTGTGTTGTGCTTCCCATTCATTATTATCCAACCTACATGTGCAACAATGTGACATGATTTAGGTTTTTCGAGATTTTCCAGAATGCGTTGGGAAACCCTGCGCATGCGTTATCTTTCCTAACTTTGTGGTTATTCTTGTGAGCATGTGAAGTTTCAGTGTGAGTGTGGTGGCAGTGTGCAACAGCAGTTAAATTGTTCTAAAAAATGCGCCACCAAAACAAATCACTTACGTTGGGAAGATCTTTATGGTGGGCACATGGCATTTCATGTGGAACACTTTGGGGCAGCGGTCGCAGCATAGCAAGTCACCGCCATTGATACAAACAGCACACCAGTCTTCATTTGGGTCGTCCTCTTTCCCACCAGAACTGCCCGTTCCGGCCGGTTCCCCTTTAGTGTTTGTCCCCTTGTTGGAGTTTCCATTAGTGAGGGGAGTGTCTGCCGTGCTGCTGCTGTTCACGGAGGATAATGAGGTAGTTGAGGTCATAGTGGCATTTGAAGAAGAGGTGGCGGCGGCATTGGAGCCATTTAGTCCTGAACAAGAAGTTTCGGATTGGGGTTCTGTTTTAATGCGCTCCCCTAAAGCCTTGAGAGCGTCTTGACCAGCAGTTACAACTCCCAATACAGGAAGGGGGCTGTTCTCCGAACTGTTCATCTGGAAGGATCCAATGTAAACAGTTATCAGGCATATACATTTTTAGCATATTTTAACTATACGATAATAAATAACCAAACATCTAGTTGAATTGAATACTTGTTGAAGTACTTGTATCGCACATTTTAAAACTAAACTACGTATTCATACCATGCAGGCACTCCTCCCAGAATCCTTGTCCCGTTCCGTCTTCAGAGAAGAGACTGGACAGCTGTAGCTGTCGTCTGTACCAGGCTCTTGCTTCACCCTCACCTGCTCCACCGGAGCGCCAACTCCTGGCCCCGCCCTCCCCGCAGAGCTACAGCTGAAAAACAACACAAAAACGAACCATGCAGAAAACATTACCGCAACTGTTTGAACTCATTACAATCCAATGAATTACTAACTGTGACTCTACTTTCTAATTTCACTGAGACTGCACAGGGATCATAACTATAGTGATTTCAGACCCCACGTCGAGCACACGACAAACATACAGTGTGCTTTTGTCATTTGGCCCTATGGTATTTAAGATAGTCTATAAAGTTAGGCAACTAAAACTTATTTCTTCAGGGGAAAATGTGCCGATTTTTAACCATTTCTCTATCTATCCGAGTTACAGAGATAGAGTGAAAAACGCCTGCAGTTTTTGCAGATGTTCTCTGGGGTCAGTTGCAAAATCTGCTGCTCGTAGTTTAAAATGCAACACAGACCTCATCCTGCAACGTTAGCTCCTGCGGATTCAGAGCCTCTGCAGCCTGTGCAAGTCTCATCTGTATTGATCGTTGCTTAATATTTGCTCACTCCGATCGATTCACTTTGACAAATTCATTCATAGAATTTGAAGTCTTTGGTTCATTTATTGAATCAGCGAACTTGGACTCTGGCCTGTTTATATGTTCTATAAATGTTGTGTGTGTCGCCACTATAATAACTTCATGTCTTCTTACCTGCCCCTGCTACCCGTGCTGGACGTGCTAGAAGGTCTTGCTGGTGTGTGGGCATTCGACAAACCTGCAGACAGAAATAAGACGGGAAACAAAGAACCAGGCGACGATGAAGCAGCAGTGATCAATACTTATTGTACAAGAAAATTAAAGTCTCATTTAATTTCTTTATGGACATACAAATGCCCACAGTATCTAGGAAGGAGATACAGGATAAGATGATGGGGTGAGCAACTTGCCAATATGTAAGACTAAATACTTCGATAACATTGTAATGACGTATCACGATAATGTTCTGGAAATTAAAGTGAAATGACTTCTACATTAAAATATGTTATTGCTTGTGTCAATCCAGTGTATAACATTTGTGTAAAAGTCACAATATTTGGCAGTATTTTACAGAAATTCTGTTCGGTCAGATGTGAATGGGAGTCCATCTCCCTGAATGTGTGAGTACCTGAAGATCCAGGCGAGTGTGTGGACAGTCCGGGTGAGGGGTTCATGTCCATTGAGCCAAGGAGATGCTGCGTGCTGGCTGTGATGTAGCGAGACAGGAGGTGTCCAAGGTTGCTGGAACCTGCATCCTCCAGCTAGGAAAGCACAGTGGCAGGGAAACAAAGAAAGAAACAGAGAATCAAGTTACTCAAAAAGGTGAACAGATTTTTGTAAATGAATATATTTAATGGAAACTAGACATGGGGCAATATTGGAAAATGCAAATCTGTCTACTCATTCACCACATCAGGCTTTGTAGTGCATCTCCACACCTTGACAAGTCAATGGTACCTTTTATAAATGTATATCAATTCACAAAATGTTACATATTTTTTACTCATTCTTCTCTAAACACTTTCAACTGTTTATCATAATGCTAATTGTTGGATACTTTCAATAGATACATTTACATTACTTTTTCTTTAATTAATAGCATTGTTGACATTTTAATCTTATGTCTGAAAAACAATCTTAAAGTGGCGCATATATATATCCAACCCAAGAATAAAATACATGGTTAGAATGTGCGCACCTGAATGGGTGGGATCTCAGGTAGGCAGGGCAGGTTCTCGGGATTGGTAACGGAGGGGATGAGCTCGATGGGACCTATGATGGGGCTGGCAGGGCCGCGGTGAGCATGGGCACCTGCCATACTGGCACTGGTCGGACTTGTGGGGTTGGCATTATGAAGGGATGCCACCGGGAAAGGGCCTGCATGGCCTGGGTTGGAATGCTGCATAGAAAGAGAGAGTCGGAGGGATGAAGGAAAAGAAGAAGAAGATCGTAGGAAGGAGGGAAGGACAGAGACAGGAAAATGAAAGTGGGGAGGACAGGAACAAGGACATCGGTCATTCGTTGAGTTTGATCACAAAGATGTTGTTGTAGAAAACAACATGGTTGCATGATCATGCATTTGGGTGATACATGCTGCACAAGACACAAATGTCAAAGTAGGAAAAAAAGTGCCAAACCCCTGATTGTAGTAAGAAACGAAACCTTTGGTGGCTCATCTCAGATTCTATAGACATCTGGACACAAAGAAAAGGGGGCTGGATATAGTGGAGGTTTCTCTTATCTAGTCTTACATGAAGGCAGTACATTCTCATTCTGTACACATTATTTGACTTGTGCAAATAATCAGCTGGATATGTATAGATCATTGGTAAAGCATTGCAAAGAAGGATAGAATGAGGACACAGTACATTTGCACCCTTCTCTGAAAACTCATTTAAAAACAATGTTTTGATTGGCTCATATTGGCAGTATTTAAAATGTATTTATTTGATCAAATTTAAATGTT
>NC_136599.1:20169626-20272126 GCF_910589615.1 Taurulus bubalis | reverse complement strand
TGTTTGAAGGTTAGGCTTAGTCACTACAGTGAATGTTTCATGTCTACTCAGGTCCTCGCAGCCACAGCCGTGTGTGAGGGAGTGAGAGAGGGGACTCTTCAGTGTGTGATGAAGCCCATCATTTCATCTCCAGGACAGCACACAGAGCCTCCACTCAGCAGCAGCACAGATGATCTATATATATCTATATAGTACAGAGAGGGTGGGTGGGAAAACTCAGAGGAGCTCCGGAGCAAAGCGACAGGGACAATATGAAGAGACATGCTTATGCCTGCTCTTTAAAACAGCAGACTATTTATAATAATGACATTCACTGCCAATATAATATTTACATTACCAATGGCACGGGCCGTGCAGTGGTGGTGTGTGTCGATGAATACACAACCCACCATAAAGCTGTCATAGTGTCCAGTCACTGCTGTAGTGGTCTGAGGTCTCTCCTTATTTGGGCAACCGACAACTTGCTATGCTAAGCAACACAACCTGGGTCGCTCTCTGTGCTGAAGGCACAGAGAAGAAACTGATGTAAATCTTCTCAGCTAACACCTGGTGAGAGAGAAAAAATATGTATCTGGATCTATTCCCTCATACTGCAAGCATATTGGCTGAGATCATACGAGTCAGATAGTTTAGAGTCAGCCCTTCAAGGCAAACGCACAACTGATTCTCTCTGGAGATAAGCAGAACTGCCGTGTTGACTTCATGAGAATCCTAACAACCATTTCCTCTGTGTGTGTGTGTGTGTGTGTGTGTGTGTGTGTGTGTGTGTGTGTGTGTGTGTGTGTCCAGATGTCTGTTGGAACATGTGGGAATGAGAGAAGTGTGTGACTAAGACAGGAAATGATGTGAGACATTCTCATGGAGACTCTGACAGCCGTACTGCGCTCACACGCACGCACACAAACACACACACTCGTAAGGTCACATGCAAGCCGACACAAACAAGATGTCTAAAAACAACACAAATAAGAGCATGTGACATACAAAAATTCAAGTGGCAAACACGTTTACACTGACACACAATCGTTCCGTTTCTCCCGTTTCCCCCTCAGCTATCCCTTCTATCGTTTCTCCATCTGCCTTTGTCACTCACACCGGCCCCCATGCTCTCCCTCGAGGAGCCCCAAAGGTCACATGACCAGAGAGACACAATGGGAACGGCAGAATGGAGGGGCAGACAACGTTTGAGTGAGCGGAAAAGAAGTTGTGAGAGAGTTCCAGTGCGGCACCTTAAAGCCTGCATGCCTTTGCCAGTTTGTAGCATTTGCATATGTGTGTGAGTCATCACATCGGGGAAAATAAGTATCAACAGGAGTTAAGCCAATTTCCTTTGTAAAGCAGCTCAGTGTGGAGCAGCTCGGTAAGTTCAAGGTCAACACTCAGTGGGCGTGTCCAGCAGCAGTACATTAACAGCAGAATCTCTGAAACATCACAATGATTGTCCTAAAAGCCTCTACTAAATGTGTCTCACATAACAATGGTGTTTCAGTGGCAGCTTAACGCCAACTCATTTGCATTTTCATCCCAGGTTGTTTTTTTTCACCCCACTTTGTATTATGTGAAGCATTTTCTGATTTGTACTCGTTCCAAGAGCGGCTCTTCTGGTGCAAGATCTGGCAATCAGCATCTCCTTGAAGCAGCAAACAAAAACGTTTGAGGTATTTTGAGGACATTCGAGGCACCATCGGTTTGAATCCCCTCAACAAAACAGAATATTTTCAGAAAAACATACCCATACATACATAAAGGCAAAACCTGAGAAACAAAGAGCATATTCTAATTGTCGCACCTAAAGGCCTAAAGTCAGTCATTCACAATGGTATGTATGGCTCTGGACCCTTTAACAATACAAATGTTCTATTTTATTTTTAAATGATATCTCATGTTATTGCACTGTGCTTCTTTTGTTTTTGTTTATTGTTACGCACCTTTCACCGAGTCAAATTCCGTGTCTGTGTAACGTACTTGGCAATAAACCGTTCTGAAGTGAAGCATGAAGCATCACGACAAAATGCTGGAGACAAATGGACGATGTGGATGTGCAGGAATGCACAGCTTCTACATCTGTTACTTTGAGTATTCATGTCACTCTGGAGTTTAAGAGCGCTCAGACCAATCAGTTGCTGGTAGTAATTGTCTTGTGCTGTGTTTAACTTCTTTTCCAGTGTGAGCTGAATAAGTGTTGAGTGACTGAGGCAGGAGTAAGTGTCTGTTTCTATAAGGCTGAGGATAAAGCCACCAGAATAAACAGAGGAGTCACTGTGAGAGGCCGGCATGAAAGGAGCTGAGCACGGGATTAATGCGTGCGCACACACACAGACACACACACACACACACACACACACACACACACACACACAAGATAGTGTAACTTGACCTGCCGTCTGAGTCTTTGGCAGCAAGACAACACAATCAGACATGTGCTGTGAGAGGTCAGGGTTGGCTCCCAGCAGTGTGTATGTTTTCAGAATCCTGTGTTTATGGTCTCTCTTTGGTAATGCAGACAACAGATACAGACTGTACTTGTTTTTTTTCTCAAGCTTTGTCTTTACATTTCCGTCATCATTTCTGACCTCAATCTTTATCTCAACGCTACTATCGGCTACTCAAGATTCAAATTCAAGCCAGACCTCCAATCAAAATCCAATCCGTGTTTTTTTGTTAGTTTCTCTCTTTTTAATGTGCTCCTCCCGCCTCATCCTCCCTCTCTGATTGGTTGCTTTGAATTTTCAAAAAGGAGCGAATCCTCCCCCTTTTTTTTCACCCTCATAAACACAGGATGTACACTCATCCTTTTCCCTCCCTCCTTCCTTCTTCCTTCCTTCCAAAACAACCAGATGGAGAGACAGCAGTGGAGAGACAGACAGCCACAGCCGGCAAAAAAAAAGCCCATGACATCACAGCCTCACTCTCACACACTAACACACACTCTCTCTCTCTTAGAGGGTATAAAGGCCTCATTGTATCCTCCATCACATGAAAAAATGGTGGCGGAACGCTGTGAATTTGACAGCGTGTATCCACAGTCCAGGGTCAGTGTGACAGAAAACACACACAGGAGCTTTAGCCTGCACTCTGTGTGTGTGTGTGTGTGTGTGTGTATAACTGGTCTTTACCAGGCATTCCTGTGTGTGTGTACTGTATAAAAGAGAGCGTTCTCCATGTGTACTTTTACATCTGTGTGCGTGCAAAGTTGGTCTTAAATGCGAGATGGATGACCGATCGGTTTAATTATAAATCGTAAAGAGGTCATAAGAACGACTTCAAATGACATAAACCAACAAAACAAACACAGCGTCCAAGAAACAATAATCAACCATATTTAAGATCTCTCTTAGAGGGTATGTTCGGGTTTTTTAGTCTGGTCATATCACCACCAACACATTAGACTGACTTTTGTTTTCAGATCATTTCCGCTAGCTTTGCAACGTTGGAATACGATAATATATATTATATATTATATAATATATAGTATATAATATATAATATACAATAATATCTATTAAATAATTGATTGAACATATCTACATTGTAACAAATCCACACAAACTGGAGGACAAAGACCTAGCTGCTGGCTATTTTTTGTTTGTATAATTATTTGCAAATCACAAAGAGCTCAGAGCGTTGTGTTGAGTAAGAGACTATGCACTTTAAGAATCTGTATATATAATAAGCGCACAGCCACACTTTGACATGTTGTTCCAGATATCTCACTTTCTCCATCCTTCTCCTACACTGCTTGCATGAACTGCTTGCATGAAGCTAACCTCAAGCTGTCACACAAACTGTCACAGCGTCTCTTCCACACAGAGCTCCATATCTCTCTCTCTCTCTCTCTCTCTCTCTCTCTCTCTCTCTCTCTCTCTCTCACTCTCTCCAACACTTACTTTGACGTCCTGCTCCAGCGTGCGTATCAGTTCTCCGTCCACCTGCCCCGTTTGGGCCACGCGCAGAGAGCGCCGCTCTGCCTTCCTCAGCCGGTACTGCAGGATGCGGCAGGTCTTGTTTGCCTGAGAAAAAGAAGATGGATGATGTTATGGTGTCATCTGTCTGAGCGCCTCTGTGCCTTCAAGGAAAGCTTGCCTTGCAGCCATTCAAATACAAAAGAAGACATGCAGACGTCCACATTGCACCTGGCCTTGTGTGTCGGCCCTCCGGCTCAAAGGTGACATTAAGATGATTGATTGCACACTATCTTACTGGCCTGTTTCTAAACATTTTGCAGTCCCTGTCTCGTTTACGCATTTAAAGTTCCGAATCAGGACGCTGCATCAAAGTGACAGCGCGGGTTTTCATGTACCTGCTCAAGCTGTTGCCGTAGGTCCTGCAGCTGGTAGACGTCGTCTTCCATGTACATGTCCCGCATCTCCAGCATCTCGGACCTCTGCTCCTCCATCTCGTCCTGGAGACAGGGGAGAAGAGAGAGAGTAAGTGCATCTGTCATTTCAACATGACTAGTCAACCTGCGGGTAAAGAGCAGTTACGTGTTGCACAGGCTCCTAACTGACTGTAGCAGCAACGTGAGCGCATACAGAATGTGGGCCATAAAGGGAATCCTTTAATCTTTAATGGGAGGCATTTAAGCTCTTAGCATCTTTGTCATAAATGCTAGACAATCATCATCGTTAAAAAATAAATAAAAAATCAGCATCCATTAACCTCGTTCACAATCCATCCCATCAATCGCTGCCCGCTGTCAAAAGCCGAGACATCTTCGCCTTCATCAACCTCATTATCAGTAGAGCCATTACAGACGTCGTCTTCTTAAAATGAACTGCTCCGTAATATTATCTCAAGTCTCATAAAAGGGGTCATTAGATATAGAACAATACATGTTGTAAGTAGCAGAGGGGTGTAGTAAGTAATATGATGCTGCATTGATTCTCCGCTCTCTTTCCCACCCAGGAGGTCAGAGGTCAGGTTATCAGATTACCTCAGAACAGACTCTTAACAGTCCCTGCAGGGGAATTGAGAGCGAAAGGAAAGGAAATTCCTACACCCTAAAAAATGCATAAGCCAATACATGTGATTAAGTTACAGTAATGCTATCTAGCTCTCTTTTGGACATATCAAATAGTGAATTATTCATTCCATTCTGATTCCAATTCAGCATGAATTGCATCATCCCTCTGAATCGTAGGTGCAGCTCTTGTTTGTGGTTGCGTCTCTGAGGTGAACCACACTCCATCAGAAGAAGTCTAGGTCGCTGGGCTTTATGGGACAGCAGGCGGGCTGTTACACAACAGTGTGCTTCCAAGAGTGTGAAACGTGTGTGTTGGCAAAAATCTGTCTGTGTGATGTGTAAGCAAAATAAGCAAAAGGAGTTGGAGTAGTAGTAGCGCTGTCAAAATGTACTACAGTGGATAATGTGGGTCAGCCTCTGCTGAGCCTCTGCTGTAGCATTGAGAATATGTGTGTGTGTTTGTGTGTGTGGAAAAAAACAGCAAGAAAGGGAGTGAGGGGGTAGGGTGTGTCTACAAGTACGGATTGTCAACATGCTAATGATTACGGTAACTTGACGTGTGTGTGGTTCAGCATGCAGCAAATTGTGTGCTTGTGTGAGTTTGTGTACCTCTCTCTGTGTGTGTGTGTGTGTGTGTGTGTGTGTGTGTGTGTGTGTGTGTGTGTGTGTGTGTGTGTGTGTGTGTGTGTGTGCAATCTCATGAAAGAGATGTGTTGATCGAGCTAAAATAGACTGCAGCAGGAGGCAATCTGCAGGACACTGACCACTGTGCAGCACATCTGCAACACAGAGGAGAGAGGGGGCATAGATCAAATGGAAAAAGGAAAAAGGAAGAAATAGCAGAAAGAAAGAACGGCAAAGAAGGAGGGAGAGAAAAGAGTAAGACAGAGAAGTCCAGAAGATAAATCAAGATGAGTAAAGGCAATTAAGGGCATGAAAATAAAGGACCAAGGAGAATGAAAAGGAGGGGAGGAAAGAAGAAAGAAAGAAAAGAGAGGGAAAGACACACAAAAAAGGAAATAGAAACAGAAACAGCAGAAGGAAATAGAAAGAGAAAGAAAAGGGATGGGGAAAAACAGAGCATGAAATAAATGTTGACGGGGAGGCAGATAAAAACACGACACCGGAGAGTGTGAATGTGAGGACACGAAACGAGGGAATCACAAGTTAATGTGGTGAGAGAGAGAGAGAAAGAGGGAGAGAGAGAGAGAGGGAGAGAGAGGGAGAGAGAGAGAGAGAGAGAGAGAGGGGGGGGGTGGTCCACTGACCTGCTTTACACAGCTAGCTAAAGAAGAACAGGGAAGATGCTTTCTGTCATGTGAGCAACCAGCCAGTCAGGAGATTGAATCAACCAATTAGATGTGAGATTTTGAGTGAGCCAAGAGCGCACGCGCGTCTGCTGTGATAACACATGCATTTACTATACCTCTAAAGCTCACCAGTTAACAGGCAGAAGGTTGGTTGTTCATTCCAAACAAAAATAAAAAAATATTTAAGTATTAATATATATGTAGTACAACATGTAAAATAGTTCCTTTGAAGACGTTGAGATTTTATCTGTTCGTCATGTTCCACAGCAGTAAATGGGCCACTGGCTTAAAGCTACACGTGCAGTGGATCTGAATGGATACTGAATTATTATAAGCATGACACAGGGCACATAAAATCTGCAATCACGTGTCTGTCTAACTTCTAATCTTCTATGATAGCAGCACATCAGAGCATATTTAAAAGACTTAAGGATTCAGAGAATTGCCTCAATGTAACACAGGAAAATAAAGCAAATCCAGCATTCATAATCATATAATGCTGCGTAATCCTTCTTTGCAATGTACAATATTGTGAGTATTAATATGTGGTAGTGAGTAGGCTATAACAGTCATCCATACACGTTTAGCCTGGACAGATGCTAAACTATCAGATAATAACTGTAGTCACAGGACAAGACTTTCCTAAAAATTAAACTCAGAAAGGCGGCTGTTTGGAAAGAACCACATGTTGTTTATCATGTCGGCTGTTAACATGTCGCACAGCAATGCGACACAAACACCGTGCACACTGAAATATGTATTCATAATTACAGATTCCAACAGCTGTGAGTTGTCTTGATCTCCTAATTGCCGACCAAAGGGGAAAGAGAAGCTGCACCAATCACACAGTCAGCACATCCATGAAGCTACAGTCAAAGACAGACGTACAAGTCTGCACAGCAGAGAAAAGGGATGAGTGGAAGAAGAGACAGGGTGCTGGAGAGGGTGGATTAGAAGAAAATAATAATAATCAGACTCATCTCAGCGAGAGATTGAGGGGCAGCCTGACACCACGGCAGTGTGTTGTTTTCATCTTCTGATTTATAAACAGGTGTTCCTCACAGCTGCAACAACACACACACACACACACACACACACAAACACACACACACACACACACACACACACACACACACACACACTAACACACACACTTAACTGCCAGGCCTCCCATGAGGCTTTGGGGTGGTCCAGTGAGCTATAGCTCTGTTACATGATGGCCTATATATTCAGGCAACAGCTCACTCTGCCTGAATATATAGCAGCCACATAGACAGAACACACACACACACACACACACACACACACACACACACACACACACACACACACACACGCACACACACACACACACACACACACACACACACACACACACACACACACACACACACACACATACACACGGCTGCAGATCTGCTATAATTATGCAGCACATCTTACCATACATGGTGTATGAATAAAAGAGTGAAAAAGACTCCTAATGACATCTGAAAAGTGTAAATAAATCATGATTTTAGATGGACAGAAAGTGAATTCAGAGCTATAGCAACATCTGATGATTATTTCCATATAGAAGATATGAGAAATCGTGACAAACGGCCTTCAAATTGCTTAACTTTTCCCTGCCAACAGTTCAAAACCCAAGCTAATTGTTTTGATGAGATAGAAAAGCAGCAAATTCTCATGATTGGGAAGCTAGAACCAGCAAATGTTTCACATTTTTGCTAAATAAATGGCTTAAATTGAAACTAATCAGGGATACATAACAATAGGAAGCAATGATCATAACTAGCAAAACTAAAAGTCATAATTTAGTGAATTATATTGTGATAATCAATCACTATGAAATGTGACTTCAGAATAGTGGAATAGTATTACGTTTTATGTCTAAAGGTGTCACGGCTAGTGTTTTACAAGAAGATGAAGAAAAAAATGTTATGCATCACCACAGTGATCAATTAATAAACCCTTTCTGCTGAAGGGCCACCCAGAATCTAAATTCTCCAACACTGTTGCACAGCTCCATGAGAAAAGATGAGGAGGTCCTCACCTTATAAAAGTAAACAATCACCCTCCACAATCAATCTCTGACAATTATTGGCTTGTCTGGTAACTGCCAGTTAGTGCTTGGGGACATGCTAATATAATTGATCCTTCCTCCTAATCAATCACTCTCGAAGGCTGGATGGATCCACTTGACCGGCGGGTCCACGCACGCATGATACATCACGCCACTTGTGGGATGCTGAGGGATGCCTTTAGTGTTGAGGGCTGATGACACGCAAACCCCACAGTGGGCCCGGGTAACCTGAGGATGCAGTGAGAGGCTGGTGCTTATTAAGAGCAATGATGTTTGTTTTTGTTTGTTTTTTGGTGGTGAGGGTGTGGGGGGGTTGACACAACAATAGAATGTTGGTTCTGCTGTCAAATTTTCGGAAATTATGATTTTGAACATTTCTGATCAAATGAAATCCCCTAAATTGCACGTGCAGATATTCCATGTGAAGGATTTGAGGCCACACGGCTGCGTGTTTTGCTCATGTGCCAATGAGGGTGCAGACTCTCTATTCATAACATCATCATCATCACCATCATCATCCTCATCCTCGTTGTGAGTAGCCTTGGATGGCATCCAAAGGCTTACACACTGGGAAACAAGTCAGAGTGAACTTGGTAAAGAAACCCAACAGACTTTATAATAACACAGCATAGATGTCTAAATATGAGAGTGAGGCTTTGTCTTTGCGTCTTGTGTTGAAGCAAACTGGCAATTACGTCATTTATAACCTATATTTTGTTCATGCTGTCTGTTATTAAACGGTTCTCGTGCAAATACAATGGACCTACTTTGAGGTAATCATTCTCGGATCTCAGCTCCTCTATTTCCCGGACAAACTCCTCGTGCATGCCGTCCATAAACTCCTCCGTGAGGTCTGAGAAAGCCAGGGATGTGCTGGCAGGGACCCTGCTGTCAAACGAGGTGACCGAGCGCTCCTCGCCGGGGGAAATGCTCCCTTCCCCGGTCCCCACGGTCAGGGAGAGCCGGTCCTTGCAGTCCCTCTCCGCGGAGGAGCAGGTGGTCCTGGCGGCATGTTGGTGGGCTCTGTCCCTGAGCGGCTTGTCGCCGTCCGGCCCGCCGCCCCGGCTGCTCCGTGATTCGGCGTCGCTGCTCGCAGCGTCCGCGGAGAGCTTGTTTTCATCAGAGGCGCAGTCCGACAGCTCGGAGCTACTGTCGGTGGGGGACAGCTTCCCGGTGGCGCAGCCGGAGTCCTTGGATGCATCGTCAGATCCGATGCTGGCGTCCGACACCTTCCGCCGCCCGCCGGTGCTCTTGGCCGCCTTGGCCGGTTTAGACGACGCGGAGCAGGGGGAAGAGGAGGATTTGCCCGCCGGTTTCCCACCGCTCTTCTCCGCCTTGCCGTCCCGTGCAGCCAGCCCTCCCACGGGGCTGCGCCTGGAAATGCGGCTGCCCAGGTGGATGGCTCCCGGTTTGACGCTCAGGGTCGGGGTCCCAATCCCTCCGCGGATCTTGGTGAGCGACCAACCGGGTACATCCTTCGGCCGGGCCGGGGACGGAGCCCGGTTCATCTTCTTCTTCTTCTCGCCCGCGGGATGAGCGGCCACCATCGCGGGGAGCTCCGCGTGCTGCGCCTGCCCGCTGTCCGAGCCCTCCGTCCCGCCTCCGCTTTCCATCTTCTGCCGGAGATGGAGTCTCCGTTCCTTGGGCGAGGCGAAGACGAGGTGAGCCGGAGAGTTATGGACATCAACCTCCTTTGTTTTTGTCATTCATTCCGTTTAAATGCCGACGCGAGAAAGAAAAGCTGAAATGAAACCTCCCGTTTGCGCGAAACGAGTCAGAAGTTGGAGCGTGGATAAACAACTGCACACACAAAAGGAGCGGATCCTCGCTCCGACCACAACGAGGCTCCCGTCGTGCAACAAGGAAGAGAAGCAGGAAGCGGAGTCCAACAACTGCAAAGAACGCAACGAATAATCCCGTTTCGCACCGTGCGTGTGTGTGTGTGTGTGTGTGTGTGTGTGTGTGTGGCTGAAAGTGTGTTTTTATTCCGCTTTGTTCTGATAGATCCCCTCCTCTCTTCAGGAGGTCCGTCTCGATGACATCAACCAGCCGGTTCCTGCTTAGAGGAGCTGCTGTGGGTGAGAACAGAGAGGCAGTGTGGAGGATATGGTCTACCCTCTCTCTCTCTCTCTCTCTCTCTCTCTCTCTCTCTCCCTCCGCCCAGATAACGGACCGAGAGAGAGAGAGAGAGAGAGAGAGAGAGAGAGATAGCTTACCTCTACAGCTCTCTGTCGCCATCATTGCAGGATATTAGAAGACAGTAGGGAGCAGGCAAAATTAAACAATGTATCAAGCCAGGGTGAATCCTGCTGCATTTCTCAGAGCATCCTTCTATTTTTTTGTGTTTGCCCACACCCTACTGTCTTCTAATATCCTGCAATGGTATATAGTAAATAACGTGTATTTGAGAAGACAACGTCTATAAACAAACTGACCAAATAATCAAAGAAAACGTGCTTCAAAACTATATGCAGAATTGTTAATCAATGAATAAATACAAACACATATTTTAAAAACGAGCAATATCGTCTCTGCAGAATGAGATAATCCATCACAAAAACATCAACGTTAAAATTTGATTTGGGAAAAGTCTCTCTCTCATGATCAAATTATAATAATCCTGCATCTTTTAGTTTAAAGTTAAGTCTTTTCTGCCAAATAAATCCCTGTTGGCTGATGGGCCGGTGCACTCTCTTAAATAGCCAAAACCACGGAACGAATAATCTATTGAATAAAACATTTGGTCAATTTAATTAGCGGCAGTAAAAAATATTGAAATTTGTCAGTTACAGATAATTGGTTATTATGTTCCATAAAATATCCAACTTCATCTTTAATACAAGAGGATATACAGCCATTCCCATCATGACTAATTCACCTCCTTGTGGGATTCCATGTGCACATGGTAGCACAGCACAGTGTGTCTCAGGTTACCTGTCTCTCTCTCTCTGTTGTGTGTGTGTGTGTGTGTGTGTGTGTGTGTGTGTGTGTGTGTGTGTGTGTGTGTGTGTGTGTGTGTGTGTGTGTGTGTGTGTGTGTCAGATATCAGCTAGAAAGAGAAGAAACCTAGGATTCCACACATTTTCTGATGCAGTTACTAAGACAGAGCCATCTGCTCTCGAGCTACGGCTCCAGGTTAATGATTCAGTGTCGGCAGCAATGCAGTGCTGGAGCCTTTCACGGCCAGCATTCTAACATGCTGATGTCAAGCTAATTAGGCTTTTACCATGTTTCACCATCTTAATTCAGTATGTTAGCATGATAACACTTTCTAATGATCAACAATCAGCGTGCATCTGAGGATTATGCAAATTAATTTCGCTTTGCAAGTATTTAGTAATAACTTTAGTAGCACTTAAATGGCACTTATAGCACTTTGTAGTTTGGCCTTCTTGAAGAAATTGTACTTTCTTGATTCTCTGAGTTTGTACTCATGGTTGAATGCACTTATTGTAAGTCACTTTGGATAAAAGCGTCAGCTAAATGAAATGTAATATAAATGTAGTAATAGCATTGTACCAGCTGAAATTCGGAGTTGATGATGGCGCCAGATGAAAAGGTAAGAATCACCAAAACGGAATTACAGTTCTTCCTGAGGTGGACGTGAATGCCAATAAAAGTCACTTATGTCAACCTCACAGTTGCGCGATAGAGAGAAAGTTAGGTGGTCACCAAAGTCATTAGGGTCCGTCCTCTGGAGACCATGCATGTTAAAGCCAAATTTGATGGTGTTCCAATCAATAGTCGTTAAGACATTCCTCTAAAAGCAAAACAATGTATTGTGTATGTAACCAATAGACCATCGCCTTTTTATTATCATGCAATACAGGTGGTGTTGTAAAGACTGACATCATTACATTTGTACCTGATCGTATACTCTCCTAAAATTGATGGGTAAAAGTGTGTTTCTGCAGTATTTTCCACAAGCGACAGGGACATTATGTCAATGACCTGTTTCATTATTAAAGCTAAAAAGCAGAGTTGGACGTCCTCCTCGGCTTCCATCTGTTCCCCATCTCTAATAATAACCGTATTCATGTTTTCTTGTCCCCGCGTATGCTGTTTCCTCAGTAGTATGACTGCACGTATGGATACACTTTGCATTTTTTATTCCAAAGCTAATGCAACAGCATCTCTATTCTCCATTATGATCTTGATCTTTTGTCTCTGTTGTGACTGTTCCTCGAAGCGTGACCGTCATCAGATTAAAGACTCATCACTCAACCGAGGCAAGATGTCAATATAGTCTGCGGTGGCATGCAGAATCACACTCTGTGAATGATTTATGAGCCAAATGCAGAATTAGAGCAGTTTGAATTTGACCACTCAGGGATTTGCTATAGAGTTTAGAAGGCCTTGTTTGATACTGGCAATGTTTTACATGCACACAAATAATGTGTGACACTAGTGAGAATAATGCATAAACTAATGATGGTGCCATTATGCTCCACGTTAAGCAGTGTATCTATCATGGTCAGGTTTCACTGTTTGTTTCCACTTGAGAGATTACATGGGTCTGTATGAAGAGAGGAGACTATTCAACATGTTTAACACATTTAAATCCAGCTGTGTGAATTAAAAATGTATCGAAACCAACTTAAATCATTTGTAATCACTTTTTTTACTCAGCTGATTAATACACTGGCTCAATCCTGCATCCAATCCGTGCTGGGGACTTTGTTGTCACTTCACACAAAATTGTTCATTAAAGAAAGAAAATAAATGTAAAAAAAAGATAGTAATGTGTTTTTTTCACCAAACTCTCTATTCCAGTCACATTTTCTTACTTCTGCAGCATTTGTAAATCTATATAGATCTTACATTTTTAGAAAGATACGATTATGAGCTTGATGGGCGAATTCAAAATTATGCTGTCTTTAAATCATTCAACGCCAAGATCTTGCAGTGGCAGCCGCACAGAACTACATCTGATAGACTGTGCATCTTCATTCACACCACATATATGGCCAATAAAAGGCTCACTGTGCTGAAAGAGGGTTGTTTTAAATACTTAGCGTCTTGAATTCCTGTCAAAAAATCCTCTTGTGCAGAAAAAGTAATTGCCAATCAGACAAAAACAAGTGGCTTAGTGTAGTAAGGATGCAAGCAGCTTAGCTGAATGGTGAAATAAACAAACTGACAGCAGAGACAGCAGAGAACAACGTTGAAGTGAATCTAAGCAAACGATGCGCTGTCTACACGGTTCGATATTTGAAGCTGTCAAAGTAAAAATACATAATTATTGCGAAGCAACCACAAATGTTGTGACCACCATAAGATCACCTCTTGATTCATACATTCAACATTTCCACAACAATAGGCCTTTTTTCAAAGCACAGTTGTTACTAACCACATTACCACTGTATCCCAGTAGGCCACATCAGAGTGGCTTGTGAGCCAGCATACACAATACCAGGACGCTGGAATTGAAGCACCTAAACAGAATTAAACCACCATTACTTTGATTATTTGTACCTGTGCTTTTTTTTTGCTTCTGTGACATGTCAGAATGGCATCAGTGAAAACAGCCTATTTTGCTGAAATCGTCCTGCGGTGATATTGCACAAGCCTGAATATATTTACGTGGGAGGTCAATGTCGTATCTGGTTATTTTGTTTCCCTTTTATTGCATTGTAATTCGATGCTCAAATTGCACATTTATCAAGGATTCAGTATAACATGGAATTTGCAATTTGGAGTAGTAGAATGGATCCTTGAATTATTAATGAGCAGGCCATTCATTGTATACGGAGGTGGTAAAAGACGTTCATTAAATAATTAAGCAGAAACCCAAGTGCAATACCAATAGCCAGTCCCCCACTGATAACCCTATACGAAACACACAAGGTACTACACTGGTGTAGCAAATTCATAATTAGCTGAAATATTAGTATAAGAACAACAGTGTTGCAGCCATGTTGATGCAGTTTGCTCCTTGCTACTAGTTCTTTCTCAAATGAAAAGTGACATTAATGAGGCTCTCTTTAATGTGCCCTCAAACACACATAATTGTACCTTGAAGTTTTCATTTTACTCAACCATGTCAGCAGAATAGGGGCTGGTACAGTATATGTGTGGCTAGGGTTAGCTTGACATAAACCAGCGCCTCATTTTAATGAAGTAGCTCATTGCCGCTCAGTATGCTAGCATTAGCTGGTAGCGCACATATGGTTTGAACATGCTAACCTAGCATTGGCTTGCCAGTAGTTTTCACTGTGCTAACTACAACCAGTGTAAGCCCTATCTCCTGAATCGCTTCTGCTGTGCTGTCTGGATACACCTAAGTAGCTACAAGGGCCAAAGCTACACTTGTTCAAACACCCGTGCGACAAAGGTATTATTATCAAGCCAAGCTAACATCAGCTATTGAAGCACAGCTAACAGCTATAATTCCCTGAATGGGCAAAGTTAAAACCAATACGCTAGTGAATGGTTTTGATGGCAGCTGAACTGCTGCTGTTCATGAATCAGCTGTTACCTGTTATTAACCTGATATTATCTGTTTCCCTCTCTCTGACTTACAAACAGCAATGGACATCACTACGTGTGTATAGGATAAACCAGGTAGTGGCGGGCCGTGGATTTTGTAGCTACGCCTGCTGTTTAACAGCTGATCAAGGCAGCTCCTAGCATCAGCCTGAGAGTCACAGCAGCTCCTAGCTAAATGTGGATTTATCCAACAAAAGGTGCATTACCGCCACCTACTGGCATGCCCCACTGACCAATCACAGTGCACGTTAATGGTCACGCTGAATGACCAGCTAGAAGGCCTCGTCATATAGATTCCATAAAGAAACAGAGGTGAAATGTGATTGTGAGCAGACCCTTTACAAGCAGCCGCGCATGAGCTTTGTTGCTCTGCTTTCAGCCTGCTGAAAGCAGAGCAACAGAGAAACACAGGAGCTGTGCAATGAGAAAATAAGCTAATAGGGACAAATTATTATACTACATGTAGTGTATGTGTGAAAAACAATTACATTATAAAATAGCTATAACTTTTAATTATCAAAAAAATTATAATAATGAATAATAATAAATAAATAAATAATACTTTGTGATTCTGTTTAGGCCAGCAGAGAAGGCTTAGCACGAAAATATTACACGATACATATATTATAAACATGTGTGTTCCAATAATGCTTAGTCTGGCACTTCAAATTGAAATACATACAAGTTTTGCAGAATGTTTGCGTGACTTAAAGCAGGGATTGCAATAATTAAAATCAAAGTGAGTTTAACACAAATATATATATATATATATATATATATATATATATATATATATATATATATATATATATATATATATACATATGCGTTAATGTATGCTATTTTGCTAACATATATATGAGATGATTTTCTTGATGCATTTAGGAAATGTCTGGTACATCCATAGCCCAACACTGCACAATTCAGCAACTCCAAGTGTAGACACGTCATCTTCTGCCACTCCATCACCGCCTGCAGAAGGTTTAGTAAATTTGGGTTGTTCATTGTGAAATTTAGATGGGCTATTATTCATATAATTGCAAATCCCAGTTGAATACTTATCCGTATTATTGGTACTAATAATGTGTTATATTTCCGAGCAAAAATCCCAATAACTATTTGCATGCATGTCTGTCTTCGCCTGCAGGAACACAAAGTATACCACCAACCCAATCTTCACCCACTACAGTAGCTCCGGATGCAGAGACATGTACAGCATCACAGCACAGCCTGCAACATGTGGGTCCTCTAAGGGAGCACCGTGACCCTGCTGATTGGCAAGCCCTGCCAGATAAGATGAGAATAGAGTTTTTCAGCAGAGGTCGCTATAAGTTAAAAGAGTATTTTAAGAGAGGATGGAAGAGGTTGCCTCAACCACATCTTCAAACCTAATCAATGTGTGTGGGGGGTGGCATTTGCACTCTGAGAAAAGGGTTAAATAGAAATATATCTATATATTAGTATTCATTTTGTGTTTTCACATGTTTATATTTTTTATTTTTTATTTGATTATTATCTGTGTGCAATATCCCTCACACGTGATTGGACAATTTGATTAGTGATTTTTATAACTTGTATAATCACTTGTATTCCTTTTTTTGGCCAATATTTTGTTTAGGTTATTCAAGAAATAGAAGATGTAGCTTGAACAGAGGGCTCCAAAATTGAGAGGGCCGGCTCTGCGTTGGATGGTGCAAATGTGTGATGGACAGTTTAACTGCTCTGGGCATCCCAGTGCTGTGGACACTGCAGCGTTCTCTGTCAGAAATCAGTCAGGCAACTGGCCAGCATAGCAGACCGACGGCCAATTAACCAGTCATCTTCCACTCAGTCTTATTTTTCGCTGACAGAATGTGTGAATCTTCTAAACAAGGCTTCTCGGTTATTCGTTGGATTCTTTCTTGTGTATCAATCTAACTTTTTCCAGACTGATAAATTTATTTCGTTTCTTTACTTGTTCGCCTGATGTCGGTCATTTAAACAAC
Source organism: Taurulus bubalis (assembly GCF_910589615.1). Classification (NCBI taxonomy): domain Eukaryota; kingdom Metazoa; phylum Chordata; class Actinopteri; order Perciformes; family Cottidae; genus Taurulus; species Taurulus bubalis. The sequence continues at coordinate 20,255,296 of NC_136599.1, read as the reverse complement.
CGGCCATTCAACCTCTCATCAAGAATGCAAGTGTGAACGAGGTGATGAACGCCTCACCCTACCCGGCTGTCGTTTGGGCTTCGATGGCTGGAGGGAGGAGACCCAGCCGACAGCAAATACCCGTTAACAATGACCATGTTTTACTAATTATCTGTGGAAAAAAAACACCCTGATGGGTCTTTCATTGCTGTCCAATCTGGGTATTAGAGTGCATAATTTTCTGTCTGCTTTGCTGAGACAATAATGGGAAACTTGCTGTCCTTGCAAGTTATCTTCAGTCAAGTAATTGGAAAGCAGTGAGTGTGCTGCTGGTCATGAAGAGGAGCTGCATCAGCAGTGCCACTGCTACATCCGTACGTGAGGAGACAGAGACTTTGCATAGGGTGCTGCAGGGATGAGTCCTAAAACCCGGAAATGAGTGAGCATTTTTGTCACTTTTGGTTCCCTTATCTCAAAGTCAAAGTTGTGGTTGCCTTAACACAAGCAATTTTAATCTTTTGTCCTATGCTATGAAATACATCAGTAAATATTCCTCTAGTGCATTTAAAAAAGTTGGTTGCTAACAGGTGGCTAGTGAGACTAAACATCATCAAACGTAATATAATTTAATTACAATACAATATCATTTTCCATCTGTGCCACATTCATTATTACTGTGTGTTTCTAATCACACGTTTTATTGTTCTATTGAAGTGGACTGAACCTCTGTGTGTTTTCCCTTGAAGCTGAAACTAGTGATTCTGCAGCGATGTTGTCAGCCTCAACCGATTATTCTGAATCCTTCTGAAAGAGCAAGTGGAGAGTCTTGTCTGAGTCTCATGTGACCCGCTTTATCTGCAATAACACATTTCTCCCCAGATCTGCCTCCCTGCTGGGTACAGTAGATGGCCTATATATCAAATCACAGATTTCATGTTGACACTGGTGGGTCCCACCTGGGGCTCCTAATTTTTTTTGCAATAAATGTAAGTGATCCCATACTTCAATCATTGTTTAGGATCATACAAATGTGAATATTATGAGGATCTTGGCTTTAAAATGCCTCATTATTGGATTTAAAATTCAGATTGTCATGTCGCAGTTTTGCAAACAGTGTTCCAGACCTCCTCACAACTAATTTAGATATAATCATGTATTCAGAGGAGGATCAAAGCCTCTGCCCCGTTGAAGTGTCCTTGAGCAAGCCACTCTATCCCATATAAGCACCAGGGCGTGCTGGTATGTAGTGGACGCTTTTCTGCGAAGAGATCAAATGAATCTGCCTATTGCTGAACACATGAAGACCAAGCTATTAAAAGACATGATCATCTGGGGATCAAAGTTTCTTTTCTATCCTTTACCGCCACCTCGTGGTGTGCGGAGAAACACAGTGAACTCAATACAGTGTAAGAGAACGAGAACATGTGGTTCATTTGTTTGATAACACACAGCAAACAGGAAGCACACTTTTCAAATTAATAAATTATTATTATTATTCTGGTGCAGGGGTCAATGTTGAAAGGCAGAGAAATTCCAACGTTTAACCAGCTGCTGTTAAATGTATGATACATGCCATCGTGAATACTGCTTTTTTTATTCTCAGGAAAGATATTTTTGAAGCTTTCAAGCATGCCCTCTTTTTTTATCTAATGTATTTTAGAAAGCCTGTTTTGTTTCTGTTTTGATGTATTTTAAGAAACCTTTTGTACAGCACCATGGCTAGGGTAAAGTTGAAAAATATCCGCTTTTGGTTCATTATGGCATTTTGTTGTATTTGTTTCCTTTTCTCAAATATTCCATGTACATCTCTCTTCATCTTACTCGCTATGCTGCGCATGTAGACAATGATAGTAGGTTATGCAGAGTCTCTGTTTAGCCGGGTGGAATATTTCTTTAAATATGCAGCATCACGCTGAACACATTCCGTCTTTTTTATGTGCAAGTGTAATGCTTTTGTGAGCATCTGTATGTACAGTGCATGACTGTGTCTGTGTGTGCTTGGTCGTGTACAAGCATGACTGTGTGTGTGTGTGTGTGTGTGTGTGTGTGTGTGTGTGTGTGTGTGTGTGTGTGTGTGTGTGTGTTTGTCATGCTCATAACTGTGTCCCACTGTGAGCATGAATAGAGACCTTTTTCTCCTCTGCACCACCGTTCTCTGCCTGTTCCCTCCTCGTCTCACCCTATCATCTGTTGTCTTTTTTCTTTCATTTTCATCACACCATCATGGTTGTTATATAATGATGGGAAAATAAATACACTGCTTGTCTGTTTGATGCTTACCACAGCATCAAATCATTAGTGAAGGGTCCACTTTTCTGTGCGCAGTCATGTGAGTTCAGTTATAACAGCAAGGGAAACTGGCACTTTGTACGATTATTGTAATGCTTTCTCAACTTTTAGTACTTTCCATAGATGGTGTCATATTGTTTTGTTCTGTGTTCAGTCAAGATGACCACCACTGTTCATCTTAAATGACCCAGAAATGCATCAAGACTTGTGTGTCTGACCAGCAAGTTTAGGACAACAAATTGATGAGCTTTATAAAACTGATTATAAGTTGAGTCACAACTGTTTCATATGTTATAAAAAAATCAGGAACAAAAGGGCATTTATTAATACAGGAATCCGCAACATTACAAATCAACACAGTTAAGACTAATTGAGTAACTTGATAACACAAGAACATGAACACAGAAAGACAGAGTGGATTAAAGAGATACAGTCAGCGTAGAACATTATGTCTAATTCTTCATCATGCCCGTGCTATTCTTTAAGCAGCCAGCCAGCGGTATCAAACATATCATTGACTGATAGGCTGCATTATTGATGACAGAGATCATACACACTGAACAAGCTGATGTCTCACAAACAGGGCTTGAAAAATGCACCAGCTATCTAGAGGCCAAATGTTATGTTTCAAGAACTGTGGCGCTAAAGAAAGTAACATTTTCTGTGACAAAGTGATCAACTGTGCATAGTTAATGGAAAGGTTAATGGAAACCTCAATTTGTTTCTCTTCAGAAACACAAAACATAATCAAACATCATCTCCTGATGTATTCAACACCCAGAAAGACCATATTAGGATATACTTTAACATGAACCGCTTTCTACAAATCTTCTAACTATCTTCAGATCACCATTTTTTTACTGTCATCATCATCATCATCATCATCATCATCATCATCATTATCTTCATCATCATCATCATCATCATCATCATTATCACTGTCATAGTCAACGGCTGGCAGGAAAAATCCACATAGTTATCGTGAGCAGATCAACAAATTCCAGTCATTGTCCCCATGTCCAGTTAATCTTGTTTGGGACATAAAGAATGTGAAACCATCAGGGTGTGGTGTTTAGTGGCCACCTCTGTACACATACAATCCACCTGGCTTCATGTTGGTCGGCCCACACATGTCCGGTATCACCATCAAAACAAAGTAGTTCAAAATACTAGGGAGATCAAATAATTAACTGCATGGGATGTGTGATCAAACGTCATGATATCTAGATATCATATATTTTAACAAATTTCAATAAATGTATATATTTAATTCATTAGTTGATAATAATAATAATAATGCAACCATATAAACAAAACAATGGTGAAACTTACAGTAAGGCTCAGATGGCAAAATGTCCATAACATGATACAAAACAACAAAACCAGAACCTGTATTGTGTATTTTTTTTTTGGCATCGTCAATTCTATTCTACCGCCCATTCAACATGTGTTGCTATTGGGCAAGCGTTCCGCCCCCTAGACCCCATTGGCTGCGTCGCACGCCTGTCATTCAACCACGCCCCCACTGTCCAGTGACTTCCGCCTCTGTGTCAATCCGAAGCTACACACTAAAATTCCTGCTCACATCTCTGGACTTGTCAAAATATTCACTGCGCTCACACCGCCGAGGTAAGGCGACAGACATTTTACTCCTCTGACTACAGTTTCCTGTTCAAGGCCACCAGTTCAGCTTGTGTTTGTTCTCACAAAGAAGCGGCTAACTATTGCTCGTTAGCCACCTTTTCTTTTCTTAGTTCTTTTTTGTTTAGCCCGCTCGCTAACGTTAATGCTAACTGTCAAAAAGGCTCCCTGACGTCCTGTCAGAGTTGGAGCTGTCCGCTATGGTTCATGTTGTGAAGGGCACGCAGTTTCCCTGAATGCGCATTTAATTACCTTGTTCTCGTTTGAAATGGTGGGCTCATGTTTGTTAAGTTTAGCTTTGTCAAGCTAGAACAGTTACTGGAACAGTGTGTGCTAATGTTAGCAAGCAAACGGTGGGGCTCATGGACGTTATTCAGTCGCCAGTGAGGATTGTATTCACAACAAACAGCTTGACGGTTGACTGATTTATTATTATTATTATTATTATTGTTATTATTATTAAGCAAACGGCTATGGTAAGTTGTCTGCTATGGTAGCGGTGCGACTACCCAAAGTGAAAGGTAAGGGAGCCACTTGAAGCCCCCCAAAAAAACAGAAAAGGACCAGCGGGTCGGAAGAAGAGGAACCCGTCAGATCCCCTGTGTGAGAGAGACTGTAAAGGGTTGCCATAGAGAACTTATCTCGGGTTAAAGTAGGTTTAAGCCTCCTCCTATCGCGTCTGATGCCCCAGCACACAGTGGGAATGTCCCCCTGCCTGTTTGGCTTCCATCACCGAGCAGATCCAACTCACAGGAAAGACTCAACAAAGCTCTGTCTTTTTCCATGTTGGTGCACTGGAGGTCAATGACACTGCGGGCGGTTCATCTGCCCTCAGAAGAAGAGATTGTATTGCTGCAAACAACTGGTTTGTGCTGCTGCTGCTGATCCCAGGAAAGATTATATGTGTTGTCCCAGAGAGGGATATCTGTTTCCACAGCCAGTTCACAGAAACATACAGTTATACACGTAGCAACACGCAGCATTTACACGACTACTTGGAGCCTCTTCAGATACCAATATCTTGTTGTTTTAGTACAGTAACATTTTGACTACCACTGGGAAGCCTGGTATTGGTGTCAGGAGCAGATACTTAGCTTTTGAGACACTTTATCCGGTTGACATTAATAGGACACTGGATCTTTTGTCGATAAATTAGTAGCAATTTTTACCAGACGGATAATACGTCAAATGCTTTGATTATATTCAGCCCTCTACATTGATAGCGGTAAAATGCAAACTGGACTCCTCTTTTTTTCTCATGCTAATAAATTAAAACACAGTTCAGCTGTATCTGTAATGTAGTTTTGTAGGTGATTGATAAGTTAAATCAAAGGTGTTTTCTTGTTGTCATTATTTTTGATGTTTTGTTGCCAAAATGACACGTTGATTGATTGAAAAAAAGAGAGAAAGAAACTGAAGCAGCAGACACCTGCTGGGTTTACTGCTTCATTACATGAGACACCAGACCATTCCCTGTGGAATTACAGCTGTTGTCATTTTGTTGTTTGTCTCGACTTCCTCCCGAAGGTGCCGTAATTATCTCTTAGTTCGTTGCAATGGTGATGGGCTCCATTTGAAAGTGGAGCATCACATTGGCCCAACGGACTACCTCCCCCCTGCAGAACAGCAGAGTGATGCAGGATAGATAGATAGATATTTGTGTTTGTTGATGTAGCGGTTGGCTGGTTAAGTGTTAATTCTGTGAACACCATAAGAACCATTTGTGCAATATGTATTCTTTTAGTTATGTGGTTACATTTAAGGGAACAGGAAAGAGATTGTGCAAGGCATGTCCTAAAAGCCAGATTTCAACATGGTTGAGAGGAATATTGCAGTGACGGCAGGACCAACACACACAAAAGCATCTGTAACACTAGTAGAAACAGCTTGAGCTAGTTTGGCAGCCACTGTGTAGTCGTGGGATTTGAAGTGTATGTGTGGTCTTTAAGGAAGACCGAGATTTTAGAATTTCAAAATGTTGCCTATACAATCAGCTGCTGTTTGAATCGTTGACTATAAAAAGGCTGCATTTTGTTTTTGTGCGTCTCACATCTGCAGCGTGTTGCCACGTGGGGATTAGACAAAGTTTGCGCTGGCACTGGTCCAGGCAACCATCCAGGCAACAGAGAAACAATGCTGTATGTATAATGTATGATGTGAGCAGGGTAACGGGGAGCCAATCTGCAGCTTGTCTGACACACAGCCTTTGTATTGTTTTGCTCCGCTTTGTTTTTGGCTCATGGAAATAGGGAGCAGGAACAAACTGGTGATAGTAGGAGATATATATTTTGATCTGTTATTCATTTCCTGACAGCATTTAACAGATATTTTGATTTGGGGGGGAGCGTACCGACTGCAAGAAGTGTGATTGGGCAGCTCGTTTTTCTTTGTCCTTGTCTTCCCTATTTTTGTTTACTGATAGTGAAGTGAAGATAGTGAAGACGTCGTTAACAAACACTTCTCATTCATCAAGATGAAGAAGGGCTCTACAATGTTCTCCTTTTCAGTAACACAAGAAAACAAAGTACTATGTGATCTAGCAAAGTTGCACTGCTGCACAAACCGACTGAAAGAATGTAAACACAACTTGTTATTGTAGGATACGCACGCTGTGAAATGAAAGTGTGTCTCGTCCAGATAACGTGAAACCCATTCTTTCAGAGCTGCGAAAGCAATTGACAGGTTAAAACCAAAACAACTAATTGGAAATCCGTCCCTGCATAGTACCTAATTATTTTCGGCGTGACCAGCAAAACATTTAGACACCAAAGCAAAAATCCGGCTTCACCAGATTTTGCCAGCTGAACCAGTCGTATGTCAGCACAGTCAAGAACAATGGTGATCACAAAAGTTGCTTTCATGCGCTCGTTTTTTTTTTCATGCACTCAGTTGGGAGTGCCAAGTTAATTAAGGGTGTATACATGAAAGAAGTTTCGAGGCACGATGCTGAGCTGGCTTTCTATCTTTAAACATATGTGATAGTAAGACTCATCCTGCCAGGTTTGACTTCTAAGCAGGTATCAGTGGAATATGCTGATGCACACTTCATTGGATGTGTGTGTGATTGTGTGACTGTGTGCTCAGCATCCTACTTGGTGAACACGGCTGATGTTAAGTCTAGTTCTCAAGTAAGACAAAATACATTTTGCTATATTTATTGTGAAACTACATAGTCTAAGACTAACTTCAGTCTTTCCTTGGGAAACAAGGTACTGAGTTGTTGTTTTCACTCGTCAATGGCAGACTTGACGCACACACGGACCTTGAAAATCTTGTTTTTTTCCACTTTGTGGAAGCTATTTTCTCTCTTAGTGATGTTCGTTTGTGTCGTTGAGTGGGCATATTTTAATTTGTCCTTCCATGCTTCATTCATCCTTATTTAACACGCGTCAAAAGAACACATTGACTGAAGGTTTCGTCTGGTTTCAGCGCAAAGTGGCTCAAATCTTTGAAGTCTTTGCAAACTTTTGACATTCTTGTATTTCTTTGCCCTTCAAGTTCTGGGTATGAACTGAACTGTTAATATCATGTGTGTTTGTTTGTGTTTAGGAGGAACAGTGTTTGTCCCTTTTTGTGCTTTACTTCTGGGGCTGATGTCTTCATCCCTAGCCAAATGACAATGATCAGTCTTTCTCTCTCTCACTGGTGGATATTTTTTAAATGATGGTAAAAACGTTGTTATCTTTAGTTTTTCACTCTTTGTCCCTCTGCATTAGGGGTGTGAATCTTCACCGTCCTCACGATTCAATGGCGGTTAACTTGTCAACGATTTGCACGCATAGCGATTATCTATGCATCCTAATAGTTTGCATCTTTGATTTTATATATTGCTGCACATGGCTTTTTTAAATCAATCAATACAAGAAGTCAGATACTATTGAATTCCATTTTTATTTAGAAAGTAATCAAGAATAAATCAGACCACAATAATCTTTTTAATTTACAAAGCTGCTACAAAGTATCTTTGTGACCCACCTCAGTACAAAAACAAAACAGGAATCTCTCTGCAGTGTATTACAAGTGTGCTGTAATCTACAAAAATACGCTTTTCACATAGAATAGGGCAGAAAGGGCACTTCCTTAATGCAGATGTCATTTTACACTGCACGAGTTATGCCGTCACACCAAAACAGTTGCGAATTTTCGCAACGCCACTTCGCCTATATCGCGCCGCAGGTGAAAAATTCGCTCTATGTGGTTAATCCGTTTTATCGCAACCATCGCTGGGGAGAGGAGGCGGGGCTTATCTCTGTGTCTTGAAAACATTTACTATTTCCTTCATCCACCAGGTAAATAACCACTAGTTCTGCTTTATACTTGTTGAGGAAGTCCCACACACGTCGGAACATCAACCACCCCCGTGCCTGGGTTCATAACATTATCCGTAGTCACACACAGCTCCGACTCCTCCAGGACGAGTGTCTGATTGAAGCCGTTTCCAGCGCTCCTTCAGCGGACCAGCAGTTTCATTCAGTAACGGCGGTGATGCCGGGCGGAGCTTCTCAACGCTGATTGGCTTTCGCAACTCCGCGTCATGCGAATTATTCGCTGGAGTTGAAATATTTGAACGCCGGCGAAAAAGCGGAAAAGCGGAGTTGCGAATATTCGCAACGCTGTTTCGCCTCTATCGCGACGCCCGGCGAAAAATCCGATTTTTCGCAACCTAACGCGGCTGTGCATTGACTTAACATGTAATCTGGACGCGCGAATATTTCGCAACTGTTTTGGTGTGAACACGGCATTAGCCTCATGGATAGTGGACCTTTCCTTCCTCGTACCTCCTCCACTCTCACTTGTCACTGCATCTCCCGTCACAACACCACTGATGAGTTTTAGCCTCTGTTCGAAGTCCAGCTTGCAGCCGGTACTTGCCTCGCATCATTTTTGTGGTCTCTTTACACTTTATCATGTTCCACTGCTCTCAGCTGATTAGGTACAGGGTATTGCTGTTGTATTTCTTTTTGTTTTGCTAAATCCGTTTTAATGTTGCAAGCAGTGCAAGTCCTTCCTCTGCAGACCAGCATAGATGTTGGCGTAAGCACACAAAACGCTCCGGTCACAGCATGTATTCTGACAAGCTTAGTCTTGTGAATGAAGTCGAATGAATTTTATTTCATACTCTCAGTCGTGCTTTAATAAAAAGTAGTTTGTGGGCTATTGGCATTTAAACTCTCTCTTGGTAATGGTCTTGTGATGTGTACTTCTGGCAGCACTGAAGCGTCCTACTGTAACTAAATATAGATGACATACAGTAGTAGAGGATGCTCTTCAAGGAGCACTCATGAAGAACATTTAAAAACATTGGGTCTGGGCTTCACTTGGATTGGCGATGCAGATTGCCCGAAGCCACAGTGCGTGTTGTGCAGTAAGGTTCTGGCTAACAGCTGTCTGAAGCCTCTTATTTGCGCCGCCACCTGAACACCAAGCATGCCAGTGCAAGTCAGAAGCCCCTTACATTTTTTTTAGATAAAAATTGGAAGAGTTACAAAACAGCCAAAAACAATTGCAGTCTCATTCACGTGAGTCTCACACTTTCTCCCCCTCCCTCTCTATCTCTCTTGCTGCAGGCTGAGCCACCTGCGCTGCATGTGAAAATCCTCATATGGACTCCTCCTTTTGTATTTATATCTGTTTCTGAGCCTATGCATGTGCCACTCTTTGTTCTTTACGTGGCTTTCTGTGTTTAAGTAAATACATGTGAAATGCAATCTGCCTCTGAGCCTGTGCGTGTGTCCTCGCCATCCTTATTGCTCTTTAAAAGTGACGCCTTGTGTAACTGACATTTATACAGCGGACTAAATCTTGTAACAAACGCCACGCAAACAGTTCTCGCATTGGTCCAATTTTATGCTATAAATAGGCTCTGTTGCGTTTTTTTGTTTAAGGTGTGGGGGATTGGAGGTGCGTCGGGATGTAGAAGGGGGTGCGTGGCCTAAACAGTTTGGGAACCGCTGCTCTAACTTATCAACCTCAGGATCTGAACTCTACTAAATCAGGATGTTAGAACTCACAATATAGCAATTAGCAAATAAAGCTTTGTTAACTTGCTCATTATTCTCTTTTTGCTATTGTTCAGGCTGATCCAGACAAAGGTGAATAACAGTACAAGAAATCCATGGACAAATATTGATGCTAGACAACCAGTGTTTTTGTTGCAATCTGCATGGACATTTGGGAGCATAAACTGCAATCAGAATAACATGTGTGTATAAAGGTTCAGGGGATCCTGAAAAGAACAATCTGCTGTGCAAAAGGAACAATTGTCCGTTCTAAGAAGCCACTGGTCTGGCCGGGCAGGATTCTGTTCAGATGAGACACCAATCCTGCATTTGTTTCAGGCAACTTTCATTTCATTGTTTCCCTTTCTACATTTTATAGGCTCCCAATTTACTCAAAAAGCTGTGATTTTTGTTGTTGTGGTTGTTGCTGACATTAAAGCTAGTCACGGTCTAGTTTCCTTCCTCAGCATTCAACCTTTTGTGCGTTTCAGTGTGTGTGTGTGTGTGTGTGTGTGTGTGTGTGTGTGTGTTAATTTGACGTGTGGTATGCGTTTCACAGTCTGCAGAGGTGTGTCACCTATTGAGGTGTCTGTGTCTGTGTCTGTGTCTGTGTGTGTGTGTGTGTGTGTGTGTGTGTGTGTGAGTGTGTGTGTGAGAGAGAGTGTGTGAGTGTGTGTGTGTTGCTCAGCACTGTGCTCTGTTTTTTCACCTCGTCTGTCTGTCTGTCCTCTCTCTTTTTGTCCCTGCGGCTTTGGATGTTTTTTCGTCTTCCCTCCGAGGACAGCGGAGACGTTGCTCGGCTAGTGTCTGCACGCTGGACCAGTCCCGTCGGTAGGTTTGTCTTTATGGTCTTGAGTTATTGGCTGTGATGTTCTTTGCCATTTTGCCAGTGGGAAGCTTTGGTTTGACCTGTTTTAAAGTTTTAAAAAGTTTTTTAGTTTTTAAGTTTTAAAGTCTGATGTTAACAAATACATGTGAGCAACATCATTTTTAGTATCTTTCTTTTCATTCTTGGCTGAAAAAAACGTTTTATAACCACTGTTTTATCGTGAAGAAAAAAAAGGATGTAGGAACAGCAACCTCTTTGAACTGTGTTGGCATGGTCGATTGTAGTCAGCAGTTCTGTGTTAAATCATGTGCAAGAAACCCCAAAATAAAGTTTATATCACTACGGTGAGACTGTGTTCATCGTTAGAACACTTCATTTCTACAGCCGTCATGTCAGACAGGTGTTTTTCTGTATTGTAATGGAGTAAGAGAGGTGTGTGTGTGTGTGTGTGTGTGTGTGTGTGTGTGTGTGTGTGTGTGTGTGTGTGTGTGTGTGTGTGTGTGTGTGTGTGTGCTGTCATGGCTCAATCAGAGAACTCTCTCTTCCTCTCGGTCTGTTATGAAATAGACAAACAAGTTAATTAAAGACGTATTGTTACCAAAATAAAACTGTGTACAAATCACAGGGATATGGAAGTGTTTCATTTCGGTGTTTTCGTCTGGTGTTGTTGATGCTGGTATCGGATTAAAAGAAATATTTGTTCCACAAAAATGAGTCATTTTAGCAAGATTCATGTCCAGATATTGCATTGATTCTCAGTTCCTGTTTATTTTCAAGCACGCAAACCTAATTATTGAGGTATCCATGTTGATTCCAAGGAGCGGAATCTGTTCAACATCTTAAAAAGGCCAACGACAGCCTGAGGGTCGTAGTTCAGCCAGTGGTCGTCATCCTTTTTCTCAAGTGTCTCCACAAAATCAGAAGATGTTTTCTTCTCTCTCCCTTTTTTTTTTTTTTTAGAACCTCTGTGCGCTTATTGTCTCTTACCTTGCACTTTCTGTTGCTTACTAAACACTTCAAATTGTGTGCTGACTCCCTGGTGTGGGTTTTGTCTCATAACTGGAAGCACTTTGCTATAAGATTATAGGTTAAATATTTCTTTAATGCAGTCCGAGCCATTGCAGCGAGAGAGATTCCCACTTGAAGAATTGTACTTAGTACGTGTAGTGTGTGACAACCAAGGCAGGCTGCAGTACCAGGAAATGTTTGAGAACAAAATTCTTGCAAGATCAATAATTCATTGTGTAAATGAATTTAATTTGGATCAACCAACGTGACTTTCAAAGTTGGACAGAATAAGTAACTGTGACGTCTTCTGGTCAAAATGCATTTCTACAGGTAATGTAATATACTAGTAATTTAGTCCATTGCATCAAAGCAATAATACAATTGTTTTTCAGTTTACCCGGGGGAGTGCAGCTGGGCAGATGTTCATGCTCCATATGTCCATATATGAGAAAATGCTGGTCCTGTAACTCATGCAAATCACATTTTCAGCCGTGTTTGCTTTATTCACTGACAGAAAGGAGTCACAACTTGCTTTTTGCCTGCCAGATGACATGATCTGAGATATATATATATATATATATATATATTTATTTTCTTACATTTAGTGACTTGTAGTCTGCCGATCCTCGTCTGACATTTTTGTTCTGTAGTGGCTGCAAAGAGACCTGAAAGAGTATTTACTTTGCACAAATTGAATGGCTCTGTTTGGCATGTCAAAGGTTTTAGTTTGCTCTGATATTATACAACAGTTAAAAATGTTCTTCATAATAGTAGAATATCCCTACTATGTGGAGAATACAACTTGGCACTTGTTTCCTGTTCGTTGTACGTAGATTCTCATGATCTCTGTAGCGCATGTGTAGAACACGAGTACTGAAGCACTGATGAATTATGCGGGATAAGGGTTATCACAATTACGCTTGGTCATGTTTTGGCACACAAACTGGAATTGAGAGGAAGAGAACTGTCTTTGTATCCTCAGACTTAGGGGACACGTTTATGACGCTTGACACCACTATAGATTTAAAAAATAAAATGTTAGGTTGGACTCAAAATTAGCTGTTCAAACAATTGAATACCAGTTTGTCATCCATTCTGTCCACCTTATCTGTTGTGAACACCGAGGCCAAAGTTCATTTGTGTGCTGAAGGCGTTACCTGTGACTGGGGAAAAGTAAGAACCTTCCACTGTGTAGAAAAAGGCAGAGTGGGAGGAAGAGAAAAAGGGAACGAGCGCTGTTTCGCCCCCGATTCAGCATTTCACCTTCATAAATGAATACCTGTCAGACAGGAAAGTCTGTTTTGGGATTTAATTTCACCACAGGTATGTACAACTCGTTCCTTGAATCGTTTTACCATCGCTACACAGCGTGTCATGTCGTATAGTACAGTCAGAAACAATCAAGAGCCTGAAAGATGTTGGTTGAAATCATGGAGAAGCCAAAAGACAGTAAACCTTGAGACAAAGAGGCTCAGTCACATTTCAGTTCAGACATAAACTTTTCCTACATTTCATCCTCCAGCTCTCTTTTGACAGGGGTCACTGTCTTTCCCAAATTGGACAAATGTGCGTGTTCGGCATATTACTTCCTGAATTGTGAACATGTCATTTGGAAATTCAGGCTGTGAATAGAGACGTGACCACTGTTTGAAGGAAATTAATATACATTTTAGTTGGGTATTAGTTTCTGTAAACTTGCTAATGTATAAAAAAGCTTTGCGACTGATACCCAAACCATATGAACACGTGTTAACGTTTTTTGTATGCTTCTGCGCCGGCAACAGCCGTGGCCGTAAGCACTATATTTTTGGGTTGTTTGTCCGATACAGACGTGTGAACGTAATATCTCAGGAATGCCTTGAGCAAATTTATGAAATTTGGCACATACCTCAAGGTCAATGTGACCTTGCATGCTTTACTCTGTGTTAGAAAAGAGATGAAAATGTGTGTGATGTCAGGCATGAAGGTCATTGTGGCGAGAAAAACAAATGGATAAGTCAGGTGTATTTATTCTGAGTCATTGTGAAGAATGTGGGCAGCGTCACCAAACAATGAGTACGTGATAGAAATTAAATATTAGCTTTTTTTTTACAGAACAATGTGATCTGTTGCCAGCACAGTGAAGCATGTCTTTCCAAAAGCCTTTTAAGGGTGACTAATTGACTACTTTATAGGCTAATTTTTCTGTTTAATCACTTCACCCTGTGGAATACGGTTCATTCTCATCCTGACACCGTTACGCACTGACATTCAACCGGATAAGAACGTGTCATCTATGGATAGCGCTGTATGACGTACAAGGCCAGTTCAATCAAAGGAGTAAATGTTGTGTTTCTGAAAGCTAATTTAGTCAAATGATGAAGGAGTAAATGCACATCGCCTGCTCAGCAACCAATTTCTGGTCAACCAAAAAGAAAAGCCTAATATAATAAAACAAAAAGAGGCTGTGATCAAGATTTATTTCTGTTACTTGGAGCAAACAAAACAAGCAGCGAAACAGAACGTTGTTTTTTACATGGTGGAAAACAAACGTCAAAGGCAGATATTGAAGACTAAAAAACTATTTTTTTCAATTTGTTTTGCTGTAATCAATTTGTCTTCCCAACAAATTGCTCCAGCACAGAACTTGTGTCATTTTGTATTCATGTTGTTTCATTTTGTAATGAATCGTTCGTAACAAAATTATATTGAACGTTTACCTTTTTGATTTTTGGAATTTGAAAATGAAAGGCCATTTGGGCACTTTTCATTTAAAATGACAAAGAGCCAGACAGAAGGCAACAAAGACCCAGAATGCCTGTTGCAGTGGTGTCCCCATTATGTAACTACTGGACTAGAAAGCTCTCTGTTTGCAGTCAGTGGGCCATGATGGACAAGACTGTCACTCAGCCAGACTATCTAGGCTACCAGCTTATTAGCTGGTAGCCTAGATAGCGAAGGACCCTTTTGTGCCATCTGAAAACTTAAAATAACACTCTGATTATGACTAGTAGTTGTTGCTTTGGCTCTTGGTAACACAGGATTGACGGCAAAAAAAGGGACTCTTGGTTTACAGAAACTCAATAATTGTGTGTTTGTCTTCATTTGTCTCTGCAGGTCACTGATTTACTTACACAACCGGAACCCAGAAGTTACATCATTTGTCCACAGGCCGCCGGTGACTCAAACAGCAGATCTGCTCTGATCGACATCTCCTGGTGTTCTTCTTCTCTGGTCTGAAAAGCTTCATCTGCCAAAAGTCGTCGCCATACTGAGTTTTGGACGTTCCCCTGGATATTGACGGAATGTTGTGCTGATTTCGTGGTGACACTCCAGAGGGACCTTGATTGACAGGTCTCCCTCCAGAGGAACTCTGAGGGATTGTCCACCAAAAGGAACATGTGCTAGAAGTTCATCTGTCCTAAACGACTGGTCGCCTTTGACTCTAGAAGATGAACAATGAGGATGAGTTCTACGACGCCGTCACAGGTTGGTTTCAATTGGATGCAAATATTTTTTAAATGATTATGTATTTCACAAGCCAAACATATGTATTGATTATGTTTTTTCAGATCTAATTTTGTCACCATCAGAGACTGTGACCCTTGTTTTTGCGGCAGAAAGCTGTCATTCCTAATTAGATGGTCAGTTTTTGACTCCACTATAGAAGCATAATACCATCCAATGGAACTGAACCTGCCTTAGTCTAATGATTGGTTCAATAATTCAGAAGTCTGCTGTCTTGCGGTCATGATCAGTAATGTCAACAACACACAACAGTGCTCAATTACAGGGGAACATATTTATTTTCATCTATCCAGCAGAGGCAGAGAAGGGTTGGCTTGGGTGTATCGGTTGCAAAAACCAGTCCACGATGAGCACATAACACTCTTTATCTGATATCCCGTCTTGAGGAAGGCCGTTAAATACATCCTGACTTGTATTGTCTTCAGATTTCCACTACTGTAGAGCCATTAGACAAGTAGTCATCCAAGTCGACATTGTAGGATGCCATGCATGCTAATGTTACAGTTGCCACGGAGGGCCTGATATCACGCTAATTACAAAAAAGATTAACTGAAAACAAGTCTAGAGCTGCTTTGGCCTCACGAGGAAGCTGGACGTGAGTTCAGTGTCATCGTGACTATTGACTATGAGAGGCGTAGCTTCACTGGCATTCCAGGGGTCTCACTCGCCACACTGTGGATGGATGGACTTTGAACAGAGGAGTTTTTTTGGTTCCATAACCAAAGGCAAGGAAGCCTACGATTATGAGAAATAAAAAAATAAGAGCATGGAGATGGCGGGGAGCATTTTACTGTGATAGAAACATGAAGGTTCCCAGCCTCTGGTGTCCATTTTAAAGCGTTAATAGTGTTCACGTTGTTGGAAGGGCGAAGCAGGGTGTTTACTCTCAGTAATTATCAGCGCCTTTGTTTTGGTACCTTTACTGCCGGTTGTGTACTTGTCGGGTGATATTATATTGCTGACGCACAGCCTTGCGAGGTCTTATGCAGGTTGTTGCTTTCATGCAGATATAAATAAAAGATTCAAGTGTGTTTGTGTGAGACGGCCTGTCTTTGTGCCATCATTATGATCATCTTACTGATCTGAGACAGATGCAGACCCAGGCAGATGTATTATTCATTAGTACATGAGCACAGGGGTCAGCTGTGATCTGCACCAGGTGGCATCCAGCCTGGCCTTATTGTCTAGTTTTTCTTCCTCAATGGGCCTTTAATTTGAGATAATAGGCGTTAACTAGGATTTAATTAAACTGGCAATATTTTTTATATTTTATATATATATATATATATATATATATATATATATATATATATATATATATATATATATATATATATATATATATATATATATATTTATATATTTATTTTTTTTTTTTTATTATTTTTTTTATTCTATCTACACAATTTGCTTCATGACAGCATGTCATTTTGTAGTGTAGCACATTTACGCTTCTGTAAAGTTTCATGTTACCTTTTAGGTTTTTCAGATTTTTGAAACGCATATGCCAATGTGCACGGGCTGTTCAGTAATTCTTTGTTCCTCTTCCCGTATCATGTAATCATGTTAGAGGCCTTTGCGATACCTTTTTGGCTCACCTGATATGGTAAGAATACATAGCTGACACCTGAGTAGGCGTGTTGACTAAATGCTAATAAATACTTTGGTCTATTTTAAGCTATTATTAAGGCCCCACCTCAAGTTCACCACAGCTCCACCCTGCAGCACATAACACTCATGGTTCGTTGATGTTCTGCTACTATGTGGGTGGAGGTTTTCAACGCCAGGACATATTCTCATAATCAGTTTCTGCCTAATTAATCCCATGCAGGCTTCCTGATGTCAGGCCAAGTAATGCTGCTTTATTTACAACAAATAGTCCAAAAAGGTTGACGGGCGTCAACAGAAATACATATTTAAACACCACACTTAGACTGGCATTTACTGCATATTGAAACTTTGGAATCTTGACAATGTAATAATAATAAAAACAAGAAGAGACATAGCATTATCATTTCTAAAGTGACCCACTGCTGTGTCAGGGAAGAGGTTTGTCAGTGTAAACAGTTCCAGGCAATCAATACAATTTGCCAGTCAAACACAGGCAAGAAGTTCCTGATGCAAAACTGGATGCAAATGTATGTAGTTAGCAACATTAAGCAGTCCAAATCCAACTGCCAGCAAAATAGAAAAGCCTGAAGCATCTCTATG
This sequence comes from Taurulus bubalis, assembly GCF_910589615.1. Classification (NCBI taxonomy): domain Eukaryota; kingdom Metazoa; phylum Chordata; class Actinopteri; order Perciformes; family Cottidae; genus Taurulus; species Taurulus bubalis. The sequence continues at coordinate 20,237,833 of NC_136599.1, read as the reverse complement.
TATTTTTCTCTGTGTATTTTACTTAAAACCACACTATTGACTGAGCAGGTGTTCTGCATACAACGTTGTGGGATTTGTTGTAACCTCTCGGTGACATTTTCTGTCCCACAGGCCTGGATTCTGACGAGTCCTATGAAGGAGCCAGTTTCAAAGATGCCCTGGTGTTTGACAGCAGCAGTATGAAGAACAACGGGTCGGTGCCACAGGAGAACGGCGTCAAGAAACACAGGTAGGACTGCATTCCTGCACCACATTCCATCTGCAGTGTGTGCTTGTGACTGCGTTCACGTTTGGTCCAGAAAGTCTTGAAGCCTCCCACTTAAATCAGTACAGTGTGTTTGGGCAGGGTCATAACTCCTACTGGTTTGGGTTGGATGTTTTCTTACCTAATCTGTGAGGTAGAGGTTGGGCAGGTTAACTTGAGAGGCACAGAAAACACAGAAGAAGGACACATTGGTGTTGTACTGTAGTGTGTAGTGTCTGAGTGTCCTACCTGAGTTTTCTCAGGTAGGTAAGGGCTGATTTAGGAAACAAGGAAGAAACAAGGAAGGGACGGAAATGTTTACCTTAGTGCAGAGGTGTGGTTAACCCCGTTGTTAAGTATGAGGTGTGATTAGTTGAGAAATGAAAAAAAAAAAGCACTCTAAATGATTATGGGCGGTGAACTCAAAAGGCCTAACCATATAATTTGTTCTCTTTATTCATACATGGTGTGATTAGGAATACTATTATTAAGCCAGAGGCCAACTTTAAAATGAGCCTAAACATTTTTGAAACACAGCCTTAATTGTGCGTCAGCCTATTTACATGCGGATAGTCGCCATATTTATTTGCTTACGTTTGTTTACCATACTGTTAATTTTAATGTATTGGATATCAACTTTCATCCTTTTCTGTGATTGCTGGCTAGTCTGTATGAGTAGCGCCATTGGTTGGCGTATAAATCTATAAACCTATAAACCTATATCTAAACCTAAATCTATAAAATAATAAATATGTCAGTGTTGTGCTCATTTTTGGCATTATCACGGTCTAATCTGCAGCGTTTCATTGACTCAGAGTCACTCAGTGTTTGGAGAATATTTCTCCTCTGCTGAACAAAGCGTCTCAAGTGTCTATTAAGTCCTCCTCCTGACTCCTAACAGTTTTTCACATCAGGAGCTCTCTTAAGGACGGAGATGCGTAGTTAATAATTAATCCTTTTTCCCCCCAGGATCTCATCTTAACTGTAAGAGGAAAAAAACCTAGGTTTCCTCACATAAACCTGGTGTGATTATTCTTCTGCTAGTCAAAGACAGAAAGACATAGGCGATAGGAGCGTATTGCTGTCAGTGGGTGACTGACCTTGTCTGCAATTTCTGCAGTGGAGAAATACTGTGTGGAAATGCTCCTGACGGAGCAAAATCTAGGAGAAAGTGCCTCAACGTTTTCATGTGAACAAGTCTGTCTGGGTCCGTCCACAATCCTCAGAACATGATGACAGAGTTCAGTTGAATGTCTTACTTTGTTGTCTTACTTTGCCATTTCTATTCCAGTCTACATGTTGCATTTCAGGCTTGCTAACAGACCAGACAGACCACAAGCTAGAACCTCAATTTTATTCTGACCAGTCTGTTAGTTCAGATACTGTTGCTACTGATACACACAGAGAGAAGAAAGCCTCTTCACTCTCTCATGCCTAAAGTCTTTCTACAACCTTTAAGGGTATTAGTTGGTCAAGAGATGCCAAAGCTCATCCTTCGAGCAAACCTGCATGTCATTTCTTATTTTCTTTAATTTCAGGACGTCATTACCTGCGGCCATGTTTTCTAGAAGCACTGTCAGTATCTGGAGCATCCTGAAGAAATGCATTGGACTGGTAAGGACTGGCTGTGTCATGTTTTTCATTGGTTCAGTCCGTAAGATCACGCAAGTTCATTTCAGTTCATTTTCAATTGCAGAAATTCTGTTTAGTAAAATGTAAAATACGAACTTTGTGTTTCTCACAGGAACTCTCAAAGATCACGATGCCCATCGCCTTCAACGAGCCTCTGAGCTTCCTGCAGAGAATCTCTGAATACATGGAACACACTTACCTCATCAACAAAGCCTGCTCTCTGCCCGACTCCATAGAGCGCATGCAGGTCAGACACACAAACACACATGCACACACGCCTTTTTATCATCCCCAAAAATAAATCTTTGTTGAGAAACGTTCAGCAATCAGTACTTTCAGTCCTTTCAATCTCAGTTTTGACTCTGATATGCTCACTTGCTAACAATCAGTAAACCCTTACACACTTACACTTATTGACTAAGCCCAGCTCCAAAGGATTAAAATGAGAACATGCAACACACACACACACACACATCTAGACATTGTTATGTCACACACTCACTAACATGATCCGTAATCTGTGTGTCTTCAGGCAGTAGCTGCTTTTGCTGTGTCAGCAGTTGCGTCTCAGTGGGACAGAACTGGAAAACCCTTCAACCCTCTGCTGGGAGAGACTTATGAGCTCACTAGGTACACACACACACACACAGGTCACACACACACCACACAGTTTTTCGCTTTTCGTTTATCCTCCTCTTCTCCAATCCAATGGCCTCTACAGAGAGGATCAGGGTTTCCGGCTGGTATCGGAGCAGGTATCCCATCATCCCCCAGTGAGTGCCTTCCATGCAGAGAGTCTGGTCGGGGACTTCGTCTTCCACGGCTCCATCTACCCCAAACTCAAGTTCTGGGGCAAGAGCGTTGAGGCTGAGCCTAAAGGGACCATCACACTAGAGCTACTCAAGTAAGTCCAAAAGAGAGAGAGAGAGAGAGAGAGAGAGTGTGTGTTTGTGTGTTCATATCACAGCTTTGTGATCTGAAATCAGTTCTTCGTCTTCTACTTTCATGTCATTGTCTTCTTCTCTAATCTTCCCTGCCCTTCATCCCTTCTTGATTTTAACTCCCTTCCTCTTTCCTCCTCACCCCAGGTACAACGAGGCGTACACATGGACTAACCCTTACTGCTGTGTTCACAATATCATCCTGGGCAAACTATGGATCGAACAGTACGGCACAGTGGAGATAGTCAACCACAGGTAGACTATGCATGGGAGATGGTCTCTTTTATGTTCATAACCTTATTCATTTGTAGGCATAAGTGCAGTTTGTTGTTAATAAAACTGACATAGAAAACATATGATGACCAAAACACAATGTTTTATAATTGGACACATATTAATATATACAAGAAACCTCAGATAGAACAATATACAGTAAAAAATAATATTTTGAAAGTATTTTCATTGATTAACTTCATGCTTGTTTTTCTATTAAAACTTTAGTTTATACCATGTCATAAAATAGTGAAAATGCTCATCACAATGCTCATCACAGTCAATTTACAAAGAGATACAATTAATAAAGGCAGAACATTCTCATTTGGGGACCAGCAAAAAATATGGTCATTTTTGCTTTATAAATTACCTAAACAATTAATAATATGACATGTTAGGATTCATTTCCTTTTCTGTGACTCTAATATATAATAAAGGTAATTTAAAGGGGAGTGAAGCCTTTATTGGTGCTCAAGAGCGACTCCATCATCATTGAGCCTCACACACACTCCCGGGTCATCCAGAGTTTTAACTCCTTAGTTCTTTAGAAGAAACCCAACCACAGTCAAGTTTAAGTAAAGCTCATTCAAAGTGATGCTGTGCTCTCTGTTACTCACAGAGCTGTTCAGCATTCCTGACGGCTCCTTCGATTACTCTGATTCTTCAGACTGCAGCTTGTTTACTCTCTGGGTGTCTTCCCAGGCCAACACTCCTCTGGTCTCTTGTTAAACCTTTGTTTGTCCTGGGAAGCTCTGCAAGGCTTGCGTTATTTTTATTTTCCGTCACGCATTGTGTCATCGTCGCACTGTACCGCGAGTTCAAGAATCTGTGAAGCAGTGAAATCACAGTCTTGCACAGTTTGCTGGGGCTGAGCTTTACAGTTGCACTGACCTGGACAAGTACCTCACATGAACAACAGGGGAAGCTTGAGTGACATTTTCTTTCAGACTGGCACAACGTCACAACATCACGCCACTATGTAGGGTTTAAATTTAAGTAGACCAATGATGCTCTTAATTGCAATTGGTAAAAGTACTTTGAAATCTTGATATTTATGTTAATTGTTTGCACATACATTATGCACATTCAATTTATCAATGTATGTTTTATTGCATACTCTATTAAAAGAAAACTACAAAAAAGTTCCAATATGCCAGCGTCTAGGAATTATTATTTAATTTCACTTAAACGTTTACTGGGAAAAACGAAGCTCTGGAAGAGACGTTGATCGTTTCTTCTTCTCTCCTCTTTTCTCCCGCAGCACTGGAGACAAGTGTGTGTTGAACTTCAAGCCCTGTGGGATGTTTGGCAAAGAGCTGCACAAAGTGGATGGATACATCCAGGATAAGAGGTGACAGTTCAGTTTGTTACTATGTCACCTACAGTATATTCTATTATAATTAGCATGTGAAGTTGACAAAGTTGTTCCACAAATCTGGTTCTTCCTCATCTCCTCTCCGCACCGCTTCCTCTCCATTCTTCTTCCCCATACTGTTTCTTCTTTCTCCTCCACTTCTTATCTCCTGTCTTTTATCTTCTCTCTCGTTTCCCCATCTTGCCCTCCCCCCGCCCCAATTATTCCTCTACTTACTCTTCTGTGCCCTGTCTCTATCTCTCTCTCCAGTAAAAAGAAGCACTGTGTCATCTATGGGAAGTGGACTGAGTGCATGTGGAGTGTCGACCCTCAGGTCTACGAGGCCCACAAGAAGTCGGAGAGGAGAGGAGACAACAAGAAGCAGAAAAATGTGAGAACAAGTTAGAAAATCTGTGAACTGGCACCTGTTGTTTCTTTAATTTAAAGCTTACGTTTTTAATGAAAATATAAAATACCGTATTGCTTTTATTTCTTCCATATTCTGAATAGAATTAAATTGCTTGTTTTCTATAATTACAGTTTGTTTTCTTCTTCTCTTGATTACCTGGATGAGACCACAGCATTCTGGTCTCATCCAGGTAAACCAACAGGCTTGTGTCAGCTGTTGTTGAGGTTTTAGCTGTTCAGCATTAGTCTGTTTGGTTATTTGGTTTTATTTGTGTGTGAGGGACACACGCTTCCTCTAGATAAAGTTTAAACAGATGCGATGTAAGACGCCATTTACCCCTGAACGTATTGATTTTAACAGCAGTGACAAAAAGTGGGTTATTTGCAGGAGGAGCAGGAGGGAGCGGAGAACGATGACGCAGACGACATGCCCGAAGTCCAGGAGACAGTTTCTGTTGTACCAGGAAGCACTCTGCTGTGGAGGATAGACTCCAGACCGGCACATTCTGCTGAGGTATTAAAATAAAAACACACACAATACCAAGCCAGAAAACCGGAGTGCAGTAAATGAGCTATTTTAAATCAACAGTTTTCTGGCAGAACACCGGTGATTTTAGTCAATGGACTGAATGGGCCTGCAGTTTTTCCTCTCAAGACTCCATTTACAAACACAAACGCACTCGATATTCCTAATTCAATCTCTCCTTCCCTCCCCCAGATGTACAACTTCACCAACTTTGCAATGTCTCTCAATGAGCTGGAGCCCAGCATGGAGGCCAACGTGGCCCCCACAGACTGTCGCTTCAGACCGGACATCAGAGCCATGGAGAACGGCAGCATGGGTAATTTGATTTAAAAGTCCCTTATCGGTGTTTAATGGAGTTCTGTTTGCCTTGTTTGACAGCAACGCCCTGCAGCAACCAACAAAAATATAAGTATGATCAGAGGTTACATCTGACTGAAGGTCCAGATTATTATCTCAATAACTGGGGAGAAAACAACTAAAGACTTCTCTGTGGTGCTACATTTCTGGCTGAAAAATGCAAACGAAAGTATCATGTTTTTATTCCTTGTAGAAGTCACTAGACAGTAATACGACAATGCTGCCACCTGCTGGGGGTCTCTGTCACTCTCTCTTGTTCACTCAGTGAGCGATCCATAAAAAAAGAAAGATGCAAACCACTGAACTACCTTGAAATGATAAATATGTTCTACGCCAAGTCTTTTTTTTACTGTGATAAATGGTACAACCCGCAGACGTCGTGTGTTGTTCTTCTGCAGATGATGCCAGTAAGGAGAAGGAGAGACTGGAGGAGAAACAGAGAGCTGCCAGAAAGGAGAGAGCCAAGAGCGAGGAGGAGTGGTCTACCAGGTAGGAAATACGCACATACTAACTCTCAGTGCTCCCCAGCTTTCAATTAAACATACAGATGGTACAAACTTCACATGGCAACGTTCATAACAAACTCTTTCTTTGTTCATATTGGATCAAATTGATTACAAAGCAAGTGAAATGTGTTCCATCTGTCAAGAGCTTTGCTAATGGGATGTGGAGATGATACTGTTTCAGATCTTTCATTTTTCCTCTGCTCGCTTTCTGAAAACACACATTATTCAAACATTAGTTTTTGTTTTTTTAACCCTTATCGTGCAGGGTAGGTTGAGTTCACATGCACATGAACAACAACACCATGATAACGGTTACACTGCAAAACAAACAGGAATAGTGGCGTGAACAGAACAGATAGATACAGTTTTAGGAATCTGTCTCTTGTCGTCTTTGCATTATTGAATATTTCTGTTTAGACAACTAATGACGATAGCACCGTCCTGAATTTTGCACTAAAACAATCTCATCTTAGGTACTTAAAGTGCCAATAGACCATTTTTGAACTCCTCCGAATTTAGTGACTTACAACACATACAATATGATGTCACCAATATGCAAATGAGCTCATACCGTCTTTTGTTGACTTTTGGACTTCATGCTAGCTACTTACTGCCTAAAAGTGGGCAACTGTGGATAGTAACTGCAAACATCTGCCATTGATGCTCTGGTAACTGGGGATAGCTACCGGGGGAAACAACTGTGTGCATCATGTGCACTGCACATGATGCACTGATCAGGTACATTGTGCAGTTGTTAATGTGTGTGTGTGTGTGTGTGTGTGTGTGTGTGTGTGTGTGTGTGTGTGTGTGTGTGTGTGTGTGTGTGTCTCAGGTGGTTTCAGATGGGCACCAACCCGTATACCAACTCCCAGGGCTGGCTTTACACCGGTGGCTACTTCAATAGGAACTACCAAGACATGCCTGATATCTACTGAGAGCTCGCTAGCCTTCATCCGCCTCCTCCTCTAAAACCTGCAATGAACTGCCTGTCATGAGATGGAGAAAAATGTTAAGAATCCACGTACCCATCTACATCTCACTGCCTTCATCCTCATCATCATTAAACTGACCGACACACCCAGCACAATGTGGAAAGACTTACAAAGGATCCAAATGCCCGTCACTCCTCTTAAACAGCGGCCTGCTTGATGACAACTAAGTCTTCAGGTTTTTTTCTTTTTTTAATCTTTACTTCAAGTCTCATTCTAATCATGTAGCGACCAGCACAAGTTTCCCATCTCTCCGCCCCGGCATCGTGTAGAGCACAAGAACCATTTTATGTCTGACCAGTCGCAGCGGCAGAGGTCCATGTGAAGCGACAGTTACACACAACAACGCCCACAAACCCACGGATCCCATCTGTTAAACGTCTTTTACAATCAAACTCTCCCCACCTACCGAATCTCTGGGTGTTTCCAAACCCTGACGCGTGTCATTAATGAGTGAATACGAGCTGCAAGAACATGAAGTGAAAACACAATAATCACATCGATGGATTTATGGACATGGACGGACCAACAGTCAGCAGGGAAATCAGGGATGTGAATGCTCCTTTGACTGAAGATGAATCCTGAGGATGCTTTTTTCTTTTTTTTAAAGCTCAGAAAATAAATATAGGTGACATTATACTCTTTAAGGAACAAAGAAATACTGGTTTAAAATACTGGTTTAACCGGTCGAGATAAATCAATTACTGTTGTCTCCCTAAAACATTTAGTATCCACTGTTAGCCTCTCACTAACCTCCTGCTTTGGGTTTATGTATTGAAATAAGTCAACTACTAAAAAAAACGGATGTTTTCTTGACAGCAGAGTGGAATGTCCAGCTGGAGTGGGACCAGAAACCGCATGATGATCTGATGATCTCCTACAAGGCAACCGATGAATGAATGGAGCACAGGCTCAGTAGTGACTCTGTCGTCTTAGCCTGTAGCCTCTGTGTGTCTGTAAAAATAGCATTGTACAGGAGGAAGAACGGACACCAGAGAATTCCCTCTGCTGGTTTCTAAAAGAAAACGTGGAGCAGCTGGAGGACAGGCCCAGAGTTCACGACACACTGACCTGAATGTTTACATGCAGCTTGGCTCACTATGCTGGCTGCTCAGTCACAGCTGAGGTCTGCTGAGATTCAGAAACAGGCGTCACACACACAATGCACATTTGTCAACCTCTGGTTCGTACATCTTGTCTGTACAAGGCCCTCGTGTTTAAAGGCACACATTTAAATCTCCCACTCTATGGAAGGAGTTTGACATTTATTACAGCATATTTAATTCACACATTTTATGCAACCACCGCTGTTGAGCAACAGTGAGGACACTTCGCCAATAACACCGAGTTAATTTAAGTACCGGCAATGTTATCGTGTGAATGAGTGTATAAATATGTACAGACACTTATTAAGCCATATTAACTACGAGAGAGGAAGAGAGTGATGGGAATATGACAAGGTGATCCCCTCACGTATGTTGCTGGATTGGATGTAGGAGGGATTGATGCATCTGCAAAGTGTCACTGAAAGAAACACTCAAAATGATAACAAAGGAACACAAAACAACTACAGACATAAAATGACCACAACAAAAAATGCACAACGCCTGTAGGAAGGCCCAGAGGTCGATTGTCTCGTAATCCGTCCATGTTCTTTTAAAAATTCTGATATTGATTGTAGTAAAAAACGGGAAGTCAATAGTTTGACAAAAAGAAAGTGAAAAGTACTCTAATGAATGTCGGCACAAAAACTGAAAGGAAAAGAGACGCTCCTCCTGAGAGGGACTGGACAGCGGAGTGCAAAACAGCATGTAGAACAGGTGTTTGCGCAGAAACTCCTCACTGCGAGTTTTCCTCAAAAGTCCCTTTATCTGCTGCTTAGCGCTCGTAGAAGCAGACGACGAGGTCGCGTGGCTCGTTCATGTGAAAAGGATGTTAACTCCAGAAATCCTCGACTCTTCACATTCCCTGCACACCTGCTTGCACTGGTGAGAATGTTTTTTGACAAAGAAAAAAACAACTAACTAGTTTGAAGGACCTTTGTTGAAAAAAAAAAAAATAATGGTTAATGTTCTTCTAGGTTGCATTCCTTTTAAATAGCAATGGAGAGGAAGTGCCCTTTGTGGCCTTCAGAAAGCTTCTTCTTGAAGGCGGTACGCTCCATTTTCACATCTATCAGTGCATTTAGGAGCTAGCATGTATTTACAACACCAACTCTATGCAACCTTTGCACCTCAACATGAACAGTACACATCTGACCTGTTGTACAGTAGCCTTGCACCCCTAACAACAACAACAACAACAACAACAGACTCGCATTCAGTAGTCAGATGTACCTCCAAATAATGACTTTCTTAGTTTATATTAATATATTCCAAACAATTGGACATTATTATAACTTTTTGGGGACTACACATCAACTTTTGGTTTGTGTGTTTGAAAAAAAAAAATTAAATCTGTCATTCCCTTGTTTTTGTGTGTATTTATGTTTATTTATGATGTTTGAGGTTTTATGACATAGTTCAGTTGTAATTTTGTTTCTTCTTCTTTTGCTTAAGTAGCTAAATCACACCATGCTTAATTTAATAAGTTTAACGTTTGTTTCTGCGGCCGCAACATCTGTCAGTCACTAGCCAGTAATGTGTGTGTGTGTGTGTAGGTCATTTAAAAAAGTAATTAAAAATCCATCGCTAAACACTACTTGAGTTGGATGAATGCTACAGTGGTAAAGGAATCGAAGGAGCAAACCTGTTGACTGTAAAGTCATCTCCGCTGGTGAAATGGTGGCGAGTAAACGCTGGAGCGGCTACGACTAACCTCTGTAATTCAACTGGATCTCTGTTGCTTTGAGTGTTGGATCTTTCTCTAAAAAGATGTCTTCTGTTGAGTTTGACCCTCCTTCTCCTGGACTGTATCATGGGGTTGTCAATGTTTTTATGCGTACAAGTGCTGCACAGAAGTAATCACGAGCAAAAAGGCATATTGTTTTGTGCAATTGATTTATTTTTTATAATATTTATGCAATTTTTGGTGAGAACGTTGTACCAGCCGTTTTATTTTCAGGTGGGGGACTGTAAGGGGTCATGTCCAATCTGTGGACAGTTTAAGATTAATGTACGAGGGGAAATGTCTACTAATAAAATCCTAATTTCAATTTATAACCGCGTCTCCTTTTTTTCTATTTTTTAGAATAAAATGAATACTAAGAAGAATGTTGGCACAACTCTGTCAAAACACAGACTATCACATGATCAACCAGTTTTCACTGTGGACGTCTTCAGTTAGACAGCTGTAAAAAATAAATAAATATGTCTACATATATATATATTAAGAAAAAAAACCCACATGAGTAGAATATTAATGATAAAATAGCTTTCTTTTGTATTTAACAACAGTGCATGGTTTCATAAAGATTTAGGGACAAAGGTTAGAAAGTATCTAATGCTCACGTTGTAAAGCCTATAAAGTCAAATCTAACTGGGCAATATAAATAAACAGATTTAATTTGACTGATAAGTACAAAGAATTTGACTTGAGATACGTAGTTCTAGAAGTAAGGAATAATTGAGTATTTTTGTAACATGACACACATGCAAACGATAGTCCAAAACTAAAATAAGAGTGGACACAAGTTTTTTTTCTTTTTCTTTATATGTCTTTTCTTTATTTTCCTGATTGAAATGTATTGTAAGGTCATAATTTGTCATTCATCACATTACATGGCATGATGCACCAGGTCTACTACACCCATTTACAGGAGGAATACACGGAAACATACACAAGGTTTTACAATGGGGGAACAGGAAGTTGAGCTCATTGCACTTACAACAGTGAATGGAACACTTTGTAATCATTTTTAGGCTCTCCACCTTTTTCTGTATTTTGTTTTCACCCTGTTTTTTCATTCACTTGGGTTATCATATGATATCTTTTTTTCTTTTTACACATCTCCATTGTCCAATTCGCTAGCTCACCCTCTTCATCTCAGTCTCCCCAAAAATTACATGGATGCCAGAATATTTCCCCCCCTCTTTTTTTCCTTTTTTTTTATGTCATCTCATTTTACAAACACAACATGTATAGAAACTCTACACAGACCAATATGTTTTTATCTATTTTTTTTCATATCCGAATACAATAATATATTTTTTTAATGAGTCTTAAACAGTCCGCACAAGCCAGCCACATACGTAAACAATTGTGTCAGTTGTTATTCAAATCAACAAATGCTCTGGTTTGTTATGTAGGTTTTGCAGTTTTTATGCACACGTTGGGGCAGGGAGGTTTGGACTTGCATACGCTCCAGCTTGTGTCGCTGTGTGTGGTGTGCAAAGGCCTCTCTTGTGCCCGTGTGTGTGTGTGTGTGTGTGTGTGTTTATGTGTGTGTGTGTATATGTGTGTGTGTGTGTTGTAGTGAGTTAGCATGTTTGAGATTTACATGTTGTAAAGAACATGTCCTTCATTTACATGTTGTTGTTTGTTCAAAGCAGAATCTGGTTCTTATCTGGTATTTACACTGGCGGGAGGTCAAAGGTCGAGGAGGTTCAAAAGGTCAAGGGATTGGGGAGGTGTTCAGGTCATGCACTTGTAATTTTTACAGATTCATTACAGGTGAAGGATGAATAAACGCTCCCTGATGGTTTTACAGTGAAAGATGGACTTTTTCTTTTCGTTTCAACATTCTCTCCTTTTTCTTATTTTTTTTTACAACCTCTCCCCGATGAAACATTTACTTTTTTTATATATTTATAATATATTTTTGTGTATTTTATAATCTTTCTCCGGTCCTGCTATACGCCGACTGACAGCAAGAGCAGTGGTGACAGTTTCTACACTACGTACTGTACAATCAGTTGATGCTACCTTTTTGGTTAAGAACACACAAACACACACAGTCCGGCTTTCCCAAAAGCATTACGAGCTGCATTTGAATTCCGTCGACTCTTTTCAACTCTTTGTGGCGCTACAGGTTTGTCGTTTCTCCTTTTCATGGCTGTTTAGGCGGGAAAAACACAGAATGCAGATACCAGATTAGTGCCACAAAGGGTAAAAAAAAATTAATCGGAATTTCTGACTGTGCGACGTGTAAATGCAACCTTATTTCTGAGGCTCTTGATGTCGGATTGAAAGACACGTCAAGAGTTCTGAAAATTTGACTTTTTTTAAACACAGATCTGGTGGAAGAAACCTCTCTTGGCTGCATGTCTGGAAACCTGATCCTGTAATGTTCAGTTACAAACTTATAAACACAAGAGTTCTCCTCCAAAACATGAATTTCAGCTCCTTAGAGTTAGAAAAACATTTTGCACTCACAAACTACTTTTTCCATTTTTCTCAGACGGGGGCTTATTAAAGAAGCTGTTCCTGAGCAGATCTCAATTCAAATTTGCTGACATTTTGATTTTGGAACACGAATCAACTAACTTTTTTTTTTTATTGTCTACATTTGTGCTTCAAACACCTCTGAAAAACCAGCCTGCAGCTTGGTGATGTTGCCCACTGGTGATTGCTGTGGTCTGAGCTTGCACTCCTGGATATAGACAGACACCATGCAAAGTATAGACAGAGACCACGACTGGCTAGAGGGCAGTAAAAGGATGGCTTTCTTCAGTGACCAGTGTAGTAGTATAAAAGCCCTTGCTGCAATGCATATTTAAGTCACCTTTAGTGGCTGTATTCACACAGGGGCAGAAACATTTTTGACACATTTTTGACACAGATCTTGTTACTCAAGCCCACGGTCACATCCGTGTCGTAAAGTGTTAAAAAAAATCTGATTTATTGCGCCTGCGTAAATGCACCTATTAATTGTCTAATGTCTAGTGAACATCTCAGTTGCGATGCTGCATTTAGTGTGTGCTTTCCTGAGGCAAAAGTGATTGAGGAACATTTTATTGAACACTTTATTTCTTTACAAACTTCCAAAAACATACGACAGACAATAGAGGAAGTTGGTATTAATTTGGGTAACTTTAAACGCTCATATTATTTGTTCGGCTTTGACACAAATTTGAAGCTTCCGTGGGGAAGTCACTGGTCTGGTGGCAGTGGTCCTGGGAAGTGGTCTCAAGGCTCAGTGCTGCTTGTTGTGTGTATAGATTTTAAACCTAAATATCTCTTTCTTTGCTCCCAGCTAGCTCTCTATCCGCTCTCAGTATGATAAAATAAATTCTGACATAGATAAATCATCTCATAAATGTTTCACAAAAAATATATATACTGACTTCTTTAACAGTTTCAGTGATTTAAATTAAAATGTAGTTGTAAAGGAGTTAAGGGATGTTTCTAAACTGCATGAAGCACATCTTTTTAATTCTGTAATTTCATAAATAAATTCTATATAATAACATTTTCACATCGTACTGCAACTCAAATAAATACAAAAAAATACGCAGATAACTTTCCCCCCCAGAAATGTACCTTCCACAGTGTATTTAGCTTTTAAATCTTAAGTGTGTTGTGGCAGTGTACCTTTAAACACACACACACGCACACGCACATGCACACGCACACACACTATGTCATTTCGGAATGCCTTAAATAGTACTTCACTAGTAGCCTCCAGCAGTATTTTTAGTCAGATAATGCCGATGACCAGGACTTTTGGTTGTACAAAACAGTAAAACAAAATAAAGAGGAGCTTTTCTTCTTCACCCCTGAGCAGACACGACCCATGTTATGGAATATATTCTTAATTTGTTATTCTTTTTTTTCGAAATCTTTATATATATATATATATGTTGTATTTAGTCTATATTCATATAAATCTTTATTTTCTATATAAATCTCTGGACAACTTTTCAGTTTCATTTATTTTCTGGACAACTGCTATTTAAAATGCATTTTATTTCCTTGTTATTTCTGGGAAATACTTCTCTTATCGCAGTGCTCTTATACCCAGCAAAGAGATTATTGTTTAACCGTGAGGCGTTTTTTGTGAAACTTTTTACTTTTGCTCATTCACATTTCTGATTCCTTTAATGCAGTCTTCCTTTCAAACAGACTATTTTGAATGGAAATGACTGATTTGACAAGTGCATTTTCTTGTTAAGGTGAAGAGTTGTATTTTATGACAAATAAAGAAACTCTACTCCATAAAACGTTTTGATTGAAAACAGTGGCGCATCTGTGACTGCAAAACCGCCGTCTCCATACTCGTCCTCTCAGCTCTAAGGACCAGCTGTCATGAACACATCTTTAGAGAGAAACGCCTTTTGGCAGAGATTCACAGAGATTCGGGGAGGGGGCCATGAAGCAGGTACCAGGTTAACACAAGTAATACAAAGACCCTTGTTGTTATTTCCTAACTTACCGGTGACCTATATTATACATAAACACATTCACATAATCTCCTTATCTTGATCTATGAAGGATGCCAATGCATTCTTGACATATATCAAGAAGCTGATTATGAATCAGGTGTGATAAATAATGATCGTGTGACTTTTCCCATTTGTGTATTCACTTCCCTTCTCCTCTTCTTGTTTCTGTTTGTTTTTTTTCTTCCAAATATGATTCATTGCATAGAAGGACTGGAGATGAGAGGTTGTCTCTTCTGTCCACCATATTGGTTGTGGTTGAACTCGTGTTTGTCTCATTTTCTTTTCTTTTCCACGTTGGATGATGGTTGTTAAATACACGCATACAGACCCCCACACACATACATACAAACATTAGGAACAGAACAATATAGAGGTGACTTTGAGGTTTTCTGCGCCGGGCAGCATGCGAAGGTCCCCAGCGAGCGTTCACACAGACAATATACAGCAGAAGTTGGTTGGTTCGTTGGTTTTGCTGAAGGCCTCGCAATGTTTGGCCCGACAGAGTATATTTTAAGTACCGAACCGCAGATCCCACAATGCACTGCAGGAGCAACAGCAGGGAGACCACTGACCTGAGAAGTTTCCAAGACAACTGACAGTCTGAGAGAGAGAGGTTTTCGGGGGTTGGGTTACAAGTCTGGACGCCACCACGATAGAAAATGAAGAGTTTAAAAAAAGGCGGGTGACTTTGTGACACAACCAAGTGTGTTATTTTTGGTTCCCCAGTCACACGAGTGCTGACTCTTTTTTTTTTCCTTTCTTTTTGACACCATTTACGAGTGTGCTTTCACGTGTACTGTGCACATTTGACAGAGTGAAGACACATGCTGATACGTGCGTATCGATGAACATCGATCTCAGAGGGTCAGAAGGATCCCATCGGAACCCAAACCCCCGCAGGTGACGACGACTAGTCCAGTTGGGCCGCGATGTGTGACCGGTCTGCGTTTCAGTGCCTCTCTGCTGCCCTGCAGTGCTTTCAGGTCAGACTCCAGTTTGCTATTACAAGCAGCGCATCACTCCGGCCCTCTGACCGGCTGACTGAAGACATGACGTCTCCCTGTTGGGTGGAGGAGAAGATCTGGGCGATACCAAACTCTTGTTTGTAGGTGAGCACCTGCTCTCTGATGTATTAGTCCAGCAGTAGTACAATGTTGGAGTACCTTCGGTGGTACTTTTAAGTCAGACTT
Organism: Taurulus bubalis; assembly: GCF_910589615.1. NCBI lineage: Eukaryota > Metazoa > Chordata > Actinopteri > Perciformes > Cottidae > Taurulus > Taurulus bubalis. Next base: position 20,222,091 of record NC_136599.1, on the reverse strand, counting down.
AAGTGGTACATCAGTGAGTAAGACAGATGGAGGCAACGCGTTTCTATTCCACCAACTTTTAAAATGACACAATATTGTGCTTTCTACTTTCTTACCACTTACTCTATTGCTTTTATAAGTCTTAATAATAAATACAAGTCAGAAAATTGACAGGGGGCTTGATGAAGATAACAAAATATTACAAAGCATAAATAAATGAAAAATGTCACAAACAATTATCAAAAACAAAGTTGATTTAAAAAATATAAATAAATATCACTGTTCTGGTTAATATCACTACATAAAAAAGGGTGTGATGAAAATATGTGTTCACATGGTGTAATTAAAAATATGCCAGTTTAACTTCAAAATAATAAGTATTTAAGAATGATTAAGGCGATATTGGTAACCTGCAACATAAAACCAGGCAGATAAGAAAACACAATTAGAACAAATCAAAAGAGAACACAATGATTACCACCAACAACATGAGAAATATCTGAGAGCCAAATGTTGTGGAGTAGTTGGAGAAACCCCATCACCACAAGCACTGCAGGTAAATGTTGTCTTAATGGCTTTCAATGGCAGAAAAACGACCCGACTAAACCACATATGGTTTTTTTCTTTCTTTCTTCCCTTAAAAAACAAACAAAAGGCTCCTCTTATTCCCGTGGCACGATTCCTGTTTGTTGCTCCGGAAATCTCTCTTGTTTGTTATTGTTTACGTCGTCTAGCTAAGATGTGTTTGCCAGTGTCTTTATGGCCTCTGTTAAGTAATGATGAACAGTGCAAGGTCTTGGATATAAAGTTTCATGCATTCCAAATTCCTACTTTTTTTCTTCTTAATTCACTATATACTTCTTTAAAGACATGGCAAGTTGAGGATTGTTGGGTGGGGATTGAAAGAAAGAAGAATCAGCATTCAAGAAATGCAGAGAGGTGAGGAACCGAGGGAGCGAAAGGTTCTAACAGTTCCAATCTGGAATGTAGATAGAAACAAACCGTGGAAAGAGACGCGAGCCGACACACTGGTTCTCTGTGTGGCGGCTACGTCGCTAGCATTGTCGTATTCATTCAACGTGACATTTCCATTAACTTCATCACAACAGGTGACGTAACAAGAGGCCTTTAGTACCAGAAAAACCTGCAGTACCAAAGTAAGTTTTATTCCTTTTTTCCCCCCACTCATTTTTTACTTTGAGAAGAGATAGAGAAGAGGAGAGAGGCTGGTTTGTTGCTGTTATTCCTAGCTTGAGCACAGGACTGCGAAATCAAGGATCCTAGCATGCCTCCATGCCTGTGGTGAAGGTACCATTTCCTGCAAAACAGGAAGAAGTGGCTTTCCTATAAACGGTGAAGTCGTCCACCCATTATTTTTTCTCCCCAGCGAAGCTGCTGTTTTGAATCCACATGTAGGACCACTGCACTGGTTCCACTGGTTCTACTGGTCTGTTACAGCTGAGTGGATCTCTGGTGTTGTAAGTAGAGCTCCCTCTATTGGCATGGAGGAAGAGCAGCAAAAAACACAATTTTTTTTTGAATTTTGCTGTCATTTTTGGCAGCAAGTAGCTCTTTTATAGTGAAGGGACGGAGCTGTGTTTAACTGCTACAGGTCGGTTCTCGGACTCCACGGTCGTTGGGTGGAGACTAATTCTTTGGCTGCACGCTGGATACAGTATAGTCCTTCTAAAGATGGAGGTTGGCTCGACATGATCTGTGAAATAAACAGAGAGGTAATTTAGTCACAACTATTGAACCCAAGCCTTTGATATGGGTTCTGTATGTTTGATATGTTCATAAAGATATTTGTAGATGACAGTAACAATAGTTTATTCAGATATAAATAACCACCTATAACTGTTGTTCACCTTGTTTTCCATACCCTGTGATACATCACTTGATGATTTATCATATATGAACACCATAGCAAAAATGGTTTAGCACATATAAATTGCTGTCCTTCCCATATGAAGGGTCAACTTTTATTGAATAAAAAATATCTGTTGTAATTCAGGGCCTCAATAAATGAACAATGTATGGATGCACTGCATGGTTACTGCGTCGACCTATTCAACTATTGGCAACACAGGCTATATAACAAAATAGACGGGGCAGGACAGGGGAGGGCACACATTAGTATAAATCAATGATGCTATGCTCACAGTCTAATTCTGACCAGTTGTCTTATATTTCAAAGCTGCTCGTGAGTCATATGTGGTCAAGGAATTTGGTTTGGGGTCATTTTCTAATAACACAGGGAGCCTCTCTATTCAAATGAAGGCTATTTGCTGTATAGAGCTGTCATGCAGTGAAAATTAAGTTGGCCACTAGATGGTGGATACGTTGAGGAAATGCTGCTGATCTACAGTATACTGTACATGAAAGTCTCAGTCATCCAGCTCAAGAGTTTTTTTGCAGAATTAAAAAAACTAGGGCTCTCTTTGCCAAAACTCTACACACAAAAAACCTACAACATACACAACAAATTCAAAATATCTTAATAAGTTAACAGAACCTTATGAATTCATTAGCACAAACGCAAAATCAATTCTTCTTTCCACATGCTCTAACCATAAAAGACAGACCATCTTTTAATTCGTTGCCAAATAAGGTTACCGGACCTTTGAAGCTTTTGGAGTCTTTAATCCCATTTACAGGTTGTCTTCGCCTTCTCCATGAACCACATGATTATTCACTGTATGCATCTTTTTGAAATCCCTGCCTTTGGGTTTTCTCTCCCACTGTGCCTGACTCAGGTGAACTGCTCCAAACATGCTGTATATTTGCAGGTGCCCAGCAGCAGACTTCGCCTGTTCCAGTGAACACGGGCCCCCAAAGGGTTGGTACACAACAAACAGGTAGTTGACTCACTGAAGCCACAACATGGCTTAAAGCAGGGGTTATTAACCTTTTTGACCTCGGGGCCCAACTTTTCAAGTACAAAGTGCCCCGGGGCCCATTCAAATATCAACACTGTACTGGTTTATTAACTAATTGATCTCACTATTGGTTTGATTTGTATTCAATAACTAAATCAAATCTACCTACAGTTTAACAAGCAAAAACCTTGTCAAATAAATGACATGATGCAATGTGATCATCACAAAGACATTTATTGATCATGTGTATGTAAACCTGCACATACAACAAGTCATCGGACAAATCAATCTAATAACTAATTTATTTAAAGGCTCCAGTCAGGCGTATTAACACACAAATAACTAATTATTCGATTTTTCAACAAAAACAAGGGACACTAAAAAAAACTGAGAAAAAAATTGAAATTTGATAAATAATGTGGTAATAAAATAAATACACTGCACAATTATTAGGATTAATTGTATTATTGAACAACTATAGTGTTCTCGGTTAATCCAAAATGTTAATAAACCTTAATATTTAAGACAGTAAAAGTGAGGTTTTTACTTTCTTAGGAGAATATGTGTGTGTGTGCACAATTATTGGGCAACTATTAGTGTACAGACAAGTGTGCACACAATTCCAAATACTAATTTTAAAATTAAATAAACTGTAAATAGCTTTTTAATAAAGTGCAAATTATAATTTAAAATATAGCCTTATGATGTGAATGATATGCTTCAGCAGTCTTCATGTTTGCAGAACCAGAAGTTGATCTTCATATCTGTGACAGCTGGCTTTCACAGCACATTTGGAGTTGCCAGTCAGTGACACGACAGAGCTTTTCTGCATCTGGAGCCCATTGTCCTTTCACTTGAAAAATCCCACCGGCTTTCCCACGAGCGTTGGATGTTTGGTCTCTAGATACCGCTTTAGCTGTGAAGCCTTCAGTGCTGCGTTAGCTAGCGAGGTTAGCGTTAGCCTACACTCCACACAGGCTCAGGACTCCGCCTCGTTACCTGCGTTCACAAAGCCCTACTTCGTGAAGTCAGGATCATACTTGCACACACATTTGGACGTTTGGGGGGGGGCTTCAGCAGCACTTTCGTCTTCATGTTTTCGATTTAAATACTTCTCTATAACCTTCGCTACAGGCTAGCTAGCTAGCTGCTGGTTGAGTTTCTTTTTCTGCATATTAAAGCCTGTTACACAACTGACTGATGCATTACCGCCACCAAGTGGTGGGAAGCTATATTGTAACTGAGCGTCTCGTGGATAACAGTAATATCTCTGGTGTCTTCAATTGATTACCTATGCGGTCCTGCGGCCCACAGATGAAAAACGGAGGGTTTTTGGCGGCCCTCTAGGTGGCGCTCGTGGCCCGATGGGGGGCCACGGCCCTATGGTTAAGAATCACTGTCTTAAGGACACGTAGTATGGACACATTTTGGTCTGATGTGGCTTCTCACGGTTTGGCCCTGCAGATTTAACGGATTTATTTTATTTTTTAAAGCTACAGCATGTAATATATTTTAATCAGTATTCTAATGTTGTGGCAACAGTTCGGGGGAAGGCCCTTTTCGGTTTCATCTTGACTATTTCCCTATGTGCAAATTGTGGTCCAGTTTTCCCAGTTGATTTGAAGGAAGTTGACTGATTTTCACAGAGCCCTGACCTCAACCACGTCTAACACCTTCGAGCTGAACTGGAAGGCGGACTGTGAGCCAGGCCAACATCAATGGCCGACTTCTATAATTGTCTTGCGACTCAATCCCTGCAGCCATATTCTAAAACAGGGGTGTCAAACATGCGGCCCGCGGGCCGGATTCGGCCCACCAGGGGGTCCAGTCCGGCCCACAGGGCTCGAACCTCTGATCCACTGATTGAAAAATGGGCACCCTATCCATTGACCCAGAGTCACAATTGATTAGAGCACTGACATTACTGGGCATATTGCTCAACTGTGAGGGAATCTGCAGAGGAGAGCCCAGGCAGGTAAACAGTGGGCTGATGTCTGAATTTCTGGTCTTTATGTTTCTAGTTTATTGTAGAAATACCTTACAATAGGGTGTATATCATCCAAAAACCTTCACCAATGATTTAAACATAGAGAAATATTGTCATTATGTATGCGTTATTATGCTGTGATTTTTTATTTTTTAAATATACTTTATTAGAGAATGTGCACAATATAGCGACAGGGATCAGAGAACAAAAATCATTATTTTAATTTTTTGTGTGTGTGTTGTTCTGTTTGCAGTAGTACTGCATAAAGTGACAGGAAGGTAGAGCAAACAGACACTGTAAAGTGCAAAATTATAAGAAATACAACTAATACATAAAAATAAATAAAACAATTGGAAATAAGGAAAAATAATTGATCATAACACGCTGTGATTTTTCTGGCCCGGCCCACACGGATAAAAATGGGCAGCATGTGGCCCCTTCACTAGAATGAGTTTGACACCCCTGTTCTAAAACCTCATGGAAAGTTTCCCCGGAGGAGTGGAGGCTATATCAACATATTTACCCCCTTTAACTATCACCTTTGGGGGTGTAATGTGTAATATGTCCAGATACTTCAGGGGGATAACTTTACAGTGATGGGAGAAACCAGACGAGACATGCTGAGGGAGAAAGCAAAGGAGAAAGTGAGAAGCCTGACGGGGAGAGCGAGGAAAGATGTCACATAAGTGAGAAAGCGGGAGCAAAAGAAGAGACAAAACAAAAAGCAGTGATGTTTGACAGCAGTGAAAGAGTGTAGGAGGGGAGAGAGTCACATGAGGAAGTTAGTCAGCCACAGAAACACGCGAGTCCCGGCTCAGTCTGTAATCTGTAGTGGCCCATATGCAACACTGTGCACCCTCTGAAAGCAACATCAGTGCCTGTGATGCATCAAACGCTTCAAAACCCACTGCCCCAAGACAAAAGACTGTACTTCCAATCAAAATAAATAAATAGCATGGAAAAGACTTTCCTATTGCTGCTTCTATTTTCTCTGTCCCAACTCACATAAAACACATCTACACCCGAGTCATACCATGAAAAGGCAAATTCATTAGTATTTCTTTTTAAATGCATCTGAGGCTATTTTTTGCTCCTCGTATGCCAAACTAAGATGCCTTGATCAGATCCTCTTTTAGCCCCCTTTCTAGCAAAATAAGTTGGTAAAAAAGTGTTTATGTGTCAGGCTCCTTCTGATTGGAATATTTTACCTTATGTATACATATCATTAATATATCTCAAGGGTTTTGTCCTGACATGATACATTTCTAACAAATAACTAATTAGCAATATGTTTTGTATTTGCTAATGCAGGTTTACGTTGAACGTGTTTGTAAGACATTCACTGTCAAAATATTGTATTTAAATCCGCTCTTGGCAATTTTACACGATGACCAATTGAAGATCACCAAGAACGTGAGCGAACTAATGTTGCAATTGAATAATTGAAACTATGACAATAGTTTGGAACACACTTCTGCGGCTGTCTTTTCAGGATGATTTGGTCTCACTGGTTTATATTTCGGTTGTGACGTCTTAAGGTGTTCGTCACAGACTTCTGTCGGTATCAAAGTGAAGATAAATAAACCCTTCAAGTATACCTTGTATTTTTAGATTAGAAAAACAAAACAAGTGTGCAACAACATCACAGTAAGAACAAAAAGGAAACAAATCAGACGGTCTGACAGACGTCTTAGTTGGTGAGGCTCAGTGTCTCACATTTAGAGGTGATTAAAGACACTCAGAACACTTGAGTTTCATTTCTAAGCGTTTCACTTTGATCCTGCGGTTCATCAAGAGACCAAATGAGCTACAAGTCTGATTCTGATCCTCTCTGTTTAATGTTTTATTGTCAATTCACTCTAATAGGATACAATCAGACAGCGGTTGGTTCAAGAATCACGGGCATGCTCTTGGAACAATAATGACTTTTGCTGATTTATTTCTGGCCAGGCTGACTGCGGGCTTTTAAACTGACAGAATCCAGATGCCAGTGATTTTTCCGGAGCAGGCAACAATACAACAGATGCAAAAACACAAAAGCAGTGACAAAACTGGCTGCAGGCTGAGCAGGAGGAGCACACAGCACAGGCAGCTCGTCTCATGACGAAAGTTGAGATAATTTAGAGGAAGAAATACAAATGTACAAATGTCCCGAAGTCAAAGTGATAAGTAAATTAACACTGTGCTTTTGTGCGGTTAGATTAATGTTGCTCTGTTTTTCTTTTTTTAAATGTCTCCTGTGCAATTTTCTTGTCAACAAGCTAAATATATAGTTACATTCAGTGCATTGTGTGTATTGAACTAATGTGTTGAATACATTTGGTTTTCTTTGCAAGGAGTGTTACAGTCTATTAAGAACTGTTTAATTCTTGTTTACTAGCTTAAAGTCTTCTTCTCTGCATTTGTTGGCGCATTTGCAGCACATGTTATCGCACTGCTGCTGTCATCTGTTGATCAGTGGAACAGAGTGACCCTATTGGCAGGACTGTGTACTACATCTGGAGGTCCAGACGAGCGGCAACTTCCAGTTCTGACGAGTGACGCCAACATGGAAGTGCCTTAAATTTGCATTCTCGCTACTGGCCAGCATGGGGCGACTCCTCCGGTTGCAGAAAGATGTATGATTGTATGGAAGTCTATGGGAAAAACTTAAAGCTGAAGTTTTTAACTAACTCCAATGTAACCCACCTGCGTCATTATTATATACAGGATTTGAACATTTCTGTTGCCCCCTAGTGGAAGTATCAAGTAAGAAAGCATATACATGGGAAAATAAGTCATGGTTATCGGAACAGTTTGACACTGAATGGGAAAGTTCTACGTGTGGTTTAAAACAGATCCTGATTGGATAAGTTGAGCAAAGTAAAAAGTAACTTACGGTCCGGCCTGCCAGAGAGCAGCATGTTCTCTCTGCCAGTGTGAGCTCAGGCCTGAGACAGGAAGTATCCAGAGGATTCCAGTCCTTGTTGGCTGCAAGAGGAAGCAGACCAATTTCAGACGAGATGTTTTTCTTAACAGAAAACATTCACCCTCTGATACATAGTTGGGCATTATTGGACTGCATCCACTGTGACCAAATGGGCCCACAGGATCAGATGTTAATTCATTAAGTTATATGGATATACTGACCATTATTTTTTGGAGACTATTTGCATAACTGTCCAACATGGGATGAAGTTAAATGACAAAACATGTACGAGACTTTGTCATCACTGAACCTGCCCCAGATTTCCATTTACTGGACACCTTTTCGCATGTTATTTGTGGGGAACTTCTTGGTGAAACAAAACAAGGGTCACCAGAAGGCACAATTAGTTGTGTTCTCTTTAAGGGTATGCTGTGCTCATTTCATTTCATAGTTACAGTAGTTTCTAGTTTGTGATTTGTCAAGATCCAAGTCGTAATTACAATATGGAAACTGCAAAAAAAAAAGAATTCTGAAAACTCCGATACATTCTCACTTGAAGCGTAATGATACAGAAGTGCCTTGAAAGTAAACACCCATGGATGCTTCATGTCAGAGAAAGTCCATTGTTCATGTTAATCAAACCCACATTTAAAAGTGTTACACTTTTAACCATCAAATGACCAACTCCTATATGACACTTATGTGATATTAGGCTCGTTCGAGATGAGCCAGTTCTGCGCAGAATCGATCGGCGGCGATCGGTGCGCAATGCATGCCGGTTAGATTTGTGTCCGACTTGCTCCCGACGTCATGCACACGTGGTCAACGATACTCTCACGAGATCAAGTCGCCGTCGATTTCAGAGTCAGCCGCCGCAGTTGCTTTCCAACGACTGCGTGGCCCAGTGCATGATGGGAAACGCCTGGCTGTCGCCACATCAGAGAGCTGATTGGCTCTTAGATCTGACAGCAAACACCACATGTTGTAGAAAATCCTTATTTTATGTGTAGTTGGAATACTTAACGCTGGATTATTGACTATTAGTCTCATGTTTGATCTAAAAACATTTATTGTGTGGTTGTTAATACAAAATCGTATTTATACAACACACATCCAGAGGTGTCAAGAAACGAAGTACAAATACTTCGTTACAAAGCAGCGGGCCCGGACTCAGTCTCCCCCTCCACCCTGAAGCACTGTGCTGATCAGCTGTCTCCGGTGTTCACAGGGATCTTCAACACCTCCCTGGAGACATGTCACGTTCCAGCCTGCTTCAAGGCCTCCACCATCATCCCCGTCCCCAAGAAACCCAGGATCACAGGACTCAATGACTACAGGCCCGTCGCCCTGACCTCTGTGGTCATGAAGTCCTTGGAGCGCCTGGTCCTGTCCCACCTCAAAACCCTGACTGACCCACTCCTGGACCCTCTGCAGTTCGCCTACAGGGCCAACAGGTCTGTAGACGATGCTGTCAACATGGCCCTCCACCACATCCTCCAGCATCTGGACTCCCCATGTTATCTGTTATCTGAGCACTTTATCCTTATCTGATTTAGACTTTTTACACTGTTGCTGTCGTTGATTGTTGTTTGTCTCGTCTAATGTATGCACCTTCCGCCTAACTAAATTCCTCGTTTGTGCAAACATTCCTGGCAATAAACGGTTTCTGATTCTGATTCAACTTTTACAGAAGTATTTTTAAACCCTAGTATCTATACTTCTACTTGAGTAATGAATGTGAATACTATTGACACCTCTGCACACATCTAAACTACTAGTAATGTATTTCACAGGCAGACATCAAAAGACCAAAGGATGCAGCTGCACACACATTTCTACATAAATATATATTTACAAACACATATAATAAATCCAAACGTGATCTGTAAACTACAAGTAAACAAAAGTTCGGAACTAACAGGAAGTCATTTTTTCTGTGACTTCCTGTGTCTACTTTGAAGGCAGCTGAAAACTGTTCGACTTGATCACAGTTTCTTGTCAACGCCTCCTGCTGCGGCCGCCTGCTCTCGTCTGGATTCCAGGCGAGGCGCAGCTCTAACGAACGAGCCTATTGAAGTCGATTTTGGGCTCAAATGTTTCTGTTGCAACCGATCGTGCGGCTCAACCACATCAGCAGCTAATCTTAATAATCAGTTCCCCTGGTTGATGCTGAGTTAATTAGTGAAAACAGGTTGGCTGGCCAAAGGTCCTGGACAGAAAATGTGGTAGAAGTAACAATTACCTACCAAGAGATACAGTGTTTGCATGTTAAATGACAATTAAAGTACTCACCAGTATGCTCATATCTCTCTCTGTTCCCCCCTCTCTCTCTCTCTCTCTCCTCTCTTTTAGTAAAACAAAAGCAGGGGTGAACTTCGCAGGTTTTTCTGGTACGGGGCCTCGTGACTTGATCATTTAACATTTACATAGTCCTGCAAATACATGGAGACATTCAGTCAGTTTAGTTGATATGTATTTTTTGTATTCATGTTAGAGAAAGACAGCATGTTAAAACTCCCTATAAATAAATAAAGCAGGAAGTGTTGGTTATTTCACATGGGACTCACAATTTAAAGAAGACTTTCGCCATTTATATTAAGAACTGTCTTGATAAGCAAAATGCAAGTCAAGCTGCAAATGGTTCACATTCCTCAATGTAGTCCATTTAAATAACATGACACATTTTCAATGCACAGGCTCAATAATAAAATATTCAACACATTGCAAGGTCTGTCTGGCTTTATTTCTTTTCTTTTTTCATGATTATGGGAAGTCCAGTCTCAAGAAAATCCAAACTTAAAGCAACCATTTCCCAGTCAACATTCAGGTCCACAGCTCTGGTAGTAGTACCCTTGATTTTACGCCGCTACATCACAGCACCGTGTATTCAGGGTGACAACCGGCTGCAAAAACACGCATCCGGTTTGATGCAGACATGGTATGAATAAGTTGTCATTGTCAATGTTACATTTTTACCAGGGAAGCCAGAGGACAGAAACATAAGAAGCACAGACAGAGAGGAAAACACACAGACACTCAGACAAAGACACATTGCTTCAGCAACACACTTGCTTGTTCTGAGTAAACCACTTTAAGCGACCCACTCTCTGCTGCCTACACGAGTCAAAACACAACACGCTGTAACAATCTGTCAACATCCCAGTAGACTTTGAACCAGCAGCATCTCATTTATTTTCATTCCTAATGTTTGGATGCACTTTTTCACTGAAGCAATAAGAAGTTTCCAGCTCTTGTAAGATGATCATTGGATAACTAGAATTACCGCCTCACACTTGAATGTCCCCGCCAATCAGTCATGTTGCAATTTACAGTCATGTCCATCCAAAATGTTAGTTCGTAACAATCGGTTTAACAGATAATAAATCACCTTCCAGTTTCCTCGTCTCTTTTCAGTGCTGCAGTGAGCCGTCTGACTTGCTCATGAATTATTGGGTTATATGCGAGATAGAACAGAAGAAAATACAAACCTTAATCTTAACACCTCAGAATAAGGAGCTGAACTTCTTGCCGAAACCGGTGATAGCTGGAGGAAAGAGAAAAATAAATAGGGATTAAATAGATTTAAATTTGTTTGCATTCTTAATGATGAGGCTTTTACTTTTTATTGGACAGTAAATTGTAAGATACAAGTCTCTGTAGTCGTTTTGTGTCTCTTTGTCCAGGCATGAAAACGGGTCAGGGGTGAAAAAGGTGAGAGGGGGGGGGGCTCCATATTTTAAAGCATCAATCTGATGCATTTTGAGATGCTTTGTTTGCCAACCTGGGGAGAGCTGGAGAAACTTAACTTCAGGCATTAGTCAAAAATTATTATGGCCTCCTTACTAAGTATTATGCAAGCCATTTCATGCCAGCCTGTTACTGGGTCTAACATGTATAGTAAATGAGGCACAATATGGTAAGGGCACCACAAATGGCTTAATGCATAACCCCCACAAGAGATGGTGGACATGCTGTAACTTAACTTGTCTACTCTTCCATCATGATTGACAGCCAATACAATGTAATTCAGATTGTAATACATTTTATTGGCAAAGATAACACTTTACAGTTCGTAATACTCTCAGAACCAGATTTTTTTTTCTTCTTTGCCTGAACCACCAGTGTCTCCATCGCCCGCTTTCGCTGTTTTGCCACATGTCTCAGCCTCGCCCTTTTCTCTTCTTCAGCAGTCTGTTTCTTGGCCTGCTGAGCACTGCCAGATGCTTCTGATGGTGGTCTGCACTGGTGATGCAAGGTCCTTCGCGTTAATATTTCCATGCACTCGCGCTCCCTTCTGGCACGCGCACCTGTTCGCAGTTCACTGAATATAAATACCTCCGACAAAAAAATTCTCATCGAATCTACACGATTCACGTAGGTCACCTATTTTGGTTTCAAAACGGCGAATTTCATGCACACCTCTCTGTGTGACAGTGATTATAACCGCATAACTATATAGATTATAATTAACTAGAGGATACACTTTTTAATACACGTAGATCTTAGACCCTTAAATATAAACAGTAGCCCGGCCACCCTACGGAGGAAACTCATTTCGGTTTTTTTAATTAAAATAAAAAGTTGGATCTCCATTGTCCTCTCCTTATATGTGGTCAGGTGTCGGTAGGTAGAACTGCAGCGCCGCTGAGTCGCCGCTCTCCTGTCTGACGTCACACGCTGACACGGACTCTCCGCTGCCAGTAATCTCACTCGCTGTCTCTCCAACAACGTTAGCTAACGTGTTAGCAAGCTGACTAGCTTGCCATTAAAAAACTGGTGGGAGGGGAATGAAGCCGCTGTAGACATCTTAACGCTGATTGGCCAAGACTCGACAGTCAAAGATCTTCTATTGCGAAGATGATCACGACCTTAGTTTTTTTTCCGTGTCCCACTCCAATCTCAGAAACGGCGGACAGTTGCCCCCCTCCTCCCAAAAACAAAAACTCTTCGGATCTACACGATCCACGTAGGTCACCTATTTTGGTTTCAAAACGGCGAATTTCGCCGAAAGGTGAGGGATTTTCATGCCTGCTTTGTAGTCATGTTTGGACTCTATAGTCGTTTTGTGTCTTTTTGTAGTCATGTTTTGTTTCTGCAGTCTTTTTGTGTCTCTTTGTGGTCAAGTTTTGTCTCTATAGTCGTTTTGTGTCTTTTTGTAGTCATGTTTTGTCTCTGTAGTCGTTTTGTGTCTCTTTGTGGTCATGTTTTGTCTCTATAGTCGTTTTGTGTCTTTTTGTAGTCATGTTTTGGCTCTATAGTCGTTTTGCGTCTTTTTGTAGTCATATTTTCTGTCTGTATTCATTTTGTGTCTTTTTGTAGTCATGTTTTGTGTCTGTATTCATTTTGTGTCTCCTTGTAGTCATGTTTTGTCTCTATAGTTATTTTGGCTCTTTGTAGTCTTGTTTTGTCTGTGTAGTTGTTTTGTGTCTCTTTGAAGTCATGTTTTGTCTCTATAGTCGTTTTGTGTCTTTTTATAGTCATATTTTGTCCCTGTAGTCATTTTGTGTCTTTTTGTCTCTGTAGTCATTTTGTGTCTCCTTGTAGTCATGTTTTGTCTCTATAGTTATTTTGTCTCTTTGTAGTCTTGTTTTGTCTCTGTAGTCGTTTTGTGTCTCTTTGTAGTCACTTTTTGTGTCTGTATTCATTTTGTGTCTCTTTTTCCTCGGATCTGTTCGTTGTACCTTCTCCCAGTTTGCCGGCCTGCTCAGCGGCAGATCCAGGGAGCATCTTGGACAACATGCTGTCTCCCTCCATGCCAGGCTGACCTGCTGCTGCACTGCCAATACCTCCTGGCCTGGGAGCTGCCTTGGAGCCTGGACAGAAAAAGAGAGATGTCAGCCAGAGGAGAAATGAGGAAAGGAAAAGACAGAGATATATTCAGAGGACAATTGATGTCAGTATCCGTGCAAGTCTAATGTTATTTGGCATCTGACAGTGTGCGTATTTCTTTATTGTTCTATGACGACATCTGTGGTGCTAAGTGCTGAGTCTTTTCACGGCACTGTCCAAAAAATGTGCTTGTAAATCAAACAGTGTGGGCAATAGAAAAGAAGTCTCATCCTTGAGTTGCATGAGCTGCCCCTGTTGTATTTTTCCTCCAGTCTACTGATTCAGCCCTGCTTTCTCATTAGGTCTGCTCTTTATAGAATTAAATGGGTTTCTGTTTTTTAGTGGCCAGATTTTTCTGAATATATGTGCTGTTGTAGCTTTCAGTCATTATTTGAGACCCATTCTTTGTTTGCTGCCATCTCAGCAATTGTATTTGCTTCTTTGTTTCAAAAAAATATTGTAACAATTTATAAACTCTCACTTTTGTTGCCAATTATCTGTTGATCAAATCTGTTTATGGTCACATGTGGACAAATGAACTCAACTACTTAATACCAAATTCACTAACTGACCAAGTCATTACGTAGTCACTTAACACACTCAGGCTGATCTGCTGCCATGAATTGAAACCCCTCCACTGTGGTATTATCTGCAGATTAATCTCAGATTAGATGAGACAGCACACACCGGTTACATAATAAAGACACAGTAGGCAGCAGCTGGCAAGATGTGAGAGTGCTGGGAGTCTCTGTGTGCGATGATTGTACTGTACCTATGCCTGTGAGTGGGGGCTGGGCGGCTTTTGTGGCCATGACCGGCGCTGCCTTTGCTCCAATAGCTGTTACTGGAGTTGCGTCCATCTTGGACTACAGAGTCAGGGAAACAGAGTGTAAGATAAAACAGTAGAAGTAACCGATCATCATTTACGGACACACACATCTCAGTACTGTATGTATCTCTTCATATTGAAACAGATGGTAATTTAAGACAGTGGGGGATAAATAGCTCTCGGATATTCACAACACAGAAGACATGAAGAAAAGAGAGGGACAAGTAAGAGGTTGAGAGACTGACAGAAGGTGACAGAGAAAGCTGCTGCCCTATTGTGTTGTGACATCTTCCTGAATGACATGAATGATGAGTGTCAACATCCACAACACAGTCAACTGTCACTTATCTTCCTTTTCTTGGTCCGCTCAAAGTTTTATGATTTAAGAAAATGTAGTGGATCACTTTTGCTTTGTTTCCTGTCCAGGCAAAGACTATTTTAAAATGAGAATATATCTTTTGGGAAACAAAACAAAAGATTTCATCATTGTAATTATAATTTTGTTATTGTTAAAATAGGCCACTATACAATTGCACTACACGCTTGAAATGAGACATTGAGCAATCACTGATCATACAAAAGAAATGATATGCAGCCTCCAAGAAAATCTCAGGAAAGTTTAATTTTTTTCTCCATTTGATGATATTGTCTGTTGTCAATCAATTCAATTAATACATTAATTATTAATCATTTTTGTTTAACGTCTGTCTCTGTTTTAAGATAATATTGGCATTGTTGAATTATTCAGCTGCTTTTACTTAGTTATCTTCATACTAGGAAATATAAATACTTTGTGTGACTTAATATTCTAAATATGTCTGTAGATGCTCCACATTTCCCTGCATCATTGTCCATCCTCATCTCTTTATCAGAGTGGACTGGTTTGGACATTTTGATATCTGCTGAGTCACTGTGAGCAGTTTGAAAGCGTTTGTCTCTTTCCAGCTCTGCCCTCGACGTTTAAGCACTACACTCCAGTGGCTGCTGCTGCACTAACAGAGAATAGCTCCAGGAAAGACGCAGACCAGACCTTTACTGATATCCATCGCTACACCAGTTGGTACAATCTGAACTCAGGAAACATGGCCCTGCTTTTATGTTCTTACTTTGTGTCATCTGTTTTCTGTGAAGCTCTTTATGCCACTCCTGTTTATAAACACTCCATACATATACTTGACTTAACAGACACTGAATTCAGTTTAGCTGCAGCAAAGACGAGGCGGTGCATTATTATGCCCCGTGCAGCACACAGCGTTTCATTATTTACAGCCACTTCATAAAGGCTTTTAATTACACAATGGACCGAACATATGAGTGTTAGCATATGAGTTTGCAGACTGAATAATAATCAAATGACACTTTACAGTTTATGGCTTCCTGTCATAGCTACTCCACAACAGAGCTTTCAGAATAATTTCCAAGACAAATTCCTGCATAATTTGATATCAGATCTTGTGAATTATTTTACTCCCTTATCCCACTGATAGCACAACGATGCAGCAAAATGAAAATCAAGAACGCCTTTCAGCCGTGAAAACCATCGTGAATAATTATGGGTCATTGTGACAGTGACTTTACGAACTTTATTGGAAACTCGTTCATGTATTTTCCAGAGACGGAATTAATTCAGGAAGACTCTTCAACATCCGTGTTAAACATCACAATCATCATTTTTAAACTCTAATAGCAAATACTTTTGCATGGATTTATGATTATGGAGTAAATGCTGGGTGAAATCGAACATTTTGAATTCCATTTCCTTGAGCATCTAGCAGACAGTGAATCAGCTATGTTTAGTTAGCAGCTGCCTCTGTGTTAATCACAGTGTTAGATAAGGTTAAATAAACCATCTGAACTGGGAGGAGATGGACTCTCATCTCTGGGAGCATGGAGGGATACGGGGGAATGAAGGAAGGCAAGGGCTGCGGGTAAAGACTCCCTGGAAACTTGGAAGAGGTGAAGGGAAGAGATGGAGGGAAAATGACAGGGAGGAAGAGTAGGATGGGGCCTGGAGGGATGAATGAATGTAAAAAGGATGGACTAGCTAGCAATTGGTTGTTAGAACATGTTGAATTATTATTAGGAGACTGGACAAAGAGGCAACAACATCCTGATCAAGATGTTTGTTACATGAAGACGACAACATATTAAACGACAGGTTTGTCATTATCATGAAACATTTCCTTTGTGGCCCCAGAAAACAAATATAACAAGCTTGTTATTTCAAAATCACAGCACATTTAGTCCTGCAAGACAACAACAACTCAACACTAACAGAGGAGGTATGTGTATATATATATATATATATATATATATATATATATATATATATATATATATATATATATATATATATATATATATATATATTTATCCAGTACATACTCTATACTATACTTACAATGTCACATCAATCACATACCATGCAGTGATGGAAAATAGAATTGAATGTATTTTCAGCTATGCCATTGAACAACATGTTAACAATAATATAGGTGTAATTCAAAAAGACAATATAGTTTCAATCATTATCATACCAACTCTTCATCATTAAAAGATGGAAACAAATGCTGCAATTCTTGTTGACATGCTCATGTTCTATTTCTCTCTGCTACTAGTCTTCCATCTCTGTACTCACCATTGTGGCCGGCATGGCTCCTGCAGGACCCGTCTGTCTGGCCTGACCCATGGGTCCACCGGCTGGACCCATCTGTCCTGGCTTGGCTTGGCCTTGTCCCATGCCCATGCCCATGCCCATGCCTTGTCCCTGGGCTAGGGGCTGCTGCTGAGGGCCGGTGGTCACTGCGACGCCAGGCTGTCCAGACCTGGCTGCTGATGTCTGGGCTTGTTGTTGGAGCTGGGTCCTCTGTCCTGGAGCTCCGTCTGTCTGGGAACCTGGACCACCCTGTCGCCCTGATCCCGTAGACCCTCCGACGGGGCCCTGACCCCGGGTAGAGCTGCCAGACCTGGAGGAGCCTGGATGGAGGAAGTGGGTGAAATCTTCTTTTAAATGAAAGTGTTGTGCTCATTGTTCCACAATCGTCTCACCTTACGACAACGAGAAACAGCTAAAAGAAATGACAAAAATCCAACAGTCGCAGATACTTTAAATCAAGATACAATATCAGCAGTACTCTGAACGCTGCAGGCCTTAAAAGCAGGGAATGATTGACAGCGTAAAGATATCATGTGTGCCAAAAAGATTTGGTTGATACATCTGTGATCTTCACATCATCTGTTCCTTTTCTTATGTGAGCAGTTCCTAGAAAGAAAACCTTGACTGATAAACTTCAGTCAGTGAGGTCTAATTTATCCAATCAGATTATTTCTGAAACTTTTGCTTTTGTGAAACTGGAACTGCAGTATAGATTTACAGTAAGGCTTTCTTCTTCTTTATATAATGGATGGCATTTGTATTACATTGTATACAGTAGCAATTGACAGGTGAAGCAGCAATGAAAGAGAGAAAGAAATGCAACAAATGTTGTGAGCAAAGATCAGACCAGCAATTTAATGAGTACAGTGCGAAGAACACAGCCACAATGTGGCCCCGGGAGACAGCGCTTTCTTTCGTAAAGTTACGCTTGATATAGTTAATTAAAAATTGTTGATCCCTGAGGGAACTGTTGCTTATAAAAGTCAAACTCTGAACCAGGGCTATTAAATATGTCTCCCTCAGATCTAAACAAGGCATTCACAGGGATCTTATCTAAGAATCACAGTTTATTGCTCCAGTAATAATTTGAGGTCTACAATAGTTTAGGAAACTTAGCTTAGGTCAATGAAATACATTTATTCAATATGTTTCATGGTTTTATTCATCCAAGGTGACTCAACAATGTGTGTATATCACTGATGAATAACATAAGAAAACCCCTTTTTTAAGGCTTTGGGATGGCTCTTGCATGGTTAAAGTCCTGCCTTATCTGAAAGAACACCTAATGATATGATATGCAGAGCTCCTTAAGGCTCTGTTTTTATGCCCCTTTGCTTTTCTCGCTTTATATTTAATTTCTTAGGCAAATTATACTCAGTCATGTAATCAGTTTCTACTGCTCTCCTGTCGCCCTGGGACCCATCTCTCTCCCCTGACTGTAGGTGCCTTATTCCAGATGTTGTCACATCTGCATCTTGTCCTTGTATTTCTCTTTGTTTCCTTTCTGGCATGTGTGTGAATGGTGTGCCTCTTGTGCGTTTGCGTAGTCTTTCCCCTTTTCAGGTCTACATGTGGAGTTATTCTAGTTATTCTTTTTTCATCCTGATTGTCCAATTTATAATACAAATGTTTTGTCTTTTCTTTTGCATGTATGTCCGTCCTGACCAAAAGCTTTGTGTCGAGAACGTAACCCACAAGTTGCAAAACTTTAGCAAGATGGTTAAGGCTAGGCATTGACCTTGAATGATTAAGGTTAGGAAAGGTTGTTAGAAAACAGTCTCACAAGTGTTTTTGCATGTTTTTAAAACTTGAGGGTAACTATTTAGACACAAACCTGGGAGCGGGATTGCTCCTCTGTAGCCCTTCCTGAAGTCTCTTCCTTTTTTTTATTTTGGGTGTGTGTTTCTACATCCAAATCAAGGGTCGAAGGACAGAGGGTGTTGCATGCTGTACACATTTTGAGTTGTGTACATAATATTTACTTGACTTGACTTAAATGTGAACTGGAAATATCTGTTTCTTCACAGATATATCATTTTTAATAAAGACAATTTTGCACCACTGCTCATTCTGGAGAACTGCCAGGCCGCCTACACTGGCCAGAATATAAATGAAATGCATCATTGTTTTTGTCATGGAATTGAATTAGCAAATGCTTTTGAATGGTCTCTTTTTTGTTATTACTACATCTTCAACATTTTCCACATATGGATTTTCAAATGACATTATAATATAACATGTATTCTACCATTATGTTTACATTTTTACAGAGACAATTTAAAATCAGTTAAGGAATGTATTCATCAGTCATCGTTTAGTTCGTCGAATTATCTTTTTCCGTCAATTATTTTGAGATAGAATGGCGATGAAGGGTTATTAATATTGGTTTACTTTTACTCTGAAAGTGCAAATGTAATGCTATCACACATTTTTGATATGAGGTATAAAGGTGCCCTGTATTTACCAGGTGGTTGGCCCTGCATGTCCCCTGGTGGCTGGGACTTGCTCCGGGAGGAACGGTGCGGGTCCCCCTGTCTGGAGGAGCGCTGTCCGTGGTGGTGCCCAGATGGATCTCGGGAGTAGTCCGAAGCGTGGTATGCTCCGGACCTGGACTCACCACGCCTTCCTGTCGATGAGGATCGTGCTGATGGGTCTTGGCGCATTGATGGGTCTTTGGGGTGCGCCTTGGATGACCTTGAGGACCTCTGCTCATCTGAATGACGTGATGCGGATGAGTGACGGCCAGAGCTGCCTTGCTGCCTGTTGTCACGGGATGTAGAGTGTCGCCCTCCGTGGCCGTACTCATCCTGCGGCCACAGGTCCTCCTCAGGAGGCTCATCATAATCATGGTAGGTATGTTTCACACCGTGCCGGCTCCTCCCAGTTGAGTGGCTGCTTCCGTAGTGTCGGGAACTGGAGCGTGGCTTCTCAAACCAGTCCGTTTCTTCTTGGCCCAGATGGTAGGCTTTGGAAACCGAGAGCAGATCACAGTCAATCTCCATGTCGTTTGGAGACAGCGGCATGCAGGCTGAGAGAAGGAAGGAGACAGGAAGAAGACCAACCACATGCAAAAGAAAAGAATAGGAGGGAGAAGACACAGAAAGAAAGGCAGAAAATAAAAATAAAAGTTTTACATCCATGCAGTTTACACTTCACTTCGCCTTCACACATTACAAGACAGTATAAACAGGATAAAACAAACACTGCAAAACAGTCCGTTATGGCAGCTGTTTTAGTGCAAAAAAGTTGTAGTTTCAATTTCAAAGCTCATGAAACGAAAAATAACTTTATGCTGCACAGACATAACATCTGCCATGCAAATTATTGATGGTATGAGAAGGCCTATGGGTAAACATTTTTAGTGAGACAATAATACTGTCTCTCTGAAAGATAAGGTTTAAATATAGAATTTACTGTGATGGACTTTTTTGCAGTGTAAACAAATATTTTATGAATCAAAACACACACAAAACAACAATGCCAATGGCAGAACTAAAAATAAAACCCTGTAAAGGAAAACAATGCATCTGTGTCGTGCAAAGAAGACCTTTCAATTGAATCAGAGTGTAGCGAACGGAGAAAAGGACCACGCCGAAGAACCATGCGAGTATTGGACAGACAGATGACTGGACGAACAGACGGAAGGACGGACGGACAGGCAGGCAGACAGACAGACAGCAGTCCACTGATAAGAGAGCTCCAAGTGACTCTCAGGAAGAAGAAAACATCAGCATGCAACAGCTATCTCTGTCTTTCTTTTTCTTTGCTAAGTCTAGCCTCAGGGTGGGTGGGGGACGTTTAGATAAACGGTGGGGGCAGTAGTAGGTAGTGAGACTGTGTGGGCATTCAACTCCCACAATTACCTTCGCTGTCTGACACAGCGCAATGATAATCGTCTATAATGTATGTATCATCCGCTTTGTAGACATGTGTCCTGGGAAGGTCTTGTATGTGGTCTTGTACATCTGGCAGCGAGTGGCTGGAACCGTACTGGCCATAATAGTAATGATATCTACTGCTGCGACTGTCGTGCGGGTCGGGACCTAAGCTCGATGATCGCCCCGAACCCATGAACCTCCTCAGGGGACTAAGTGGGCTCTCCTCTTCAGAGTACTGCCGTGTTGGGTTGCGCCCCCGGCTGTAGCCAGATCGGTAGGAGCGGTCGTCCCTCTCATAGGATCGACTGCGATACCCAGAGTAGTCTCTTGCTGAGATCTTGTCCATGCCGTAGCCAGTGGAACGGGAGCGGCCGGTGGAGTTGTAGTAAATCCGATCGTCCTCCTCCACCGTTGAACCATAGTATCGACTACCATGAGTGGTGCCACTGCCGCCCTCGTAGGTATTGCTCTTGAAGCCGTAATCCTCGATCAGCTGGCGCCCTCGAATGTGAGCGGGAGGGTAAGCCCCACCTATCGCTGAGGAATAGGAGGCCAGGTCTGCCTCTACATCCCGAGCCTCCTCAATAGGGGAAAACTTGGAGATCTTTTGCTCCATACTCCCCAGTTTCCTGTGCTTGCTGCGCTTGGTGGACATGACTGCAGGAGCCAGAAGGCTTCGGGAGGAAGACAAAGGTTTCTGTACCCCGGAGCGGTTGCTGCCATGTTTGTAGTCGTAGTCATAGTGATAGGAGGATCCCCCACCCATGCTAGAGCTCACGCTGCTGCTGCTGCCCCCTAGAGGTCCGTGCCTGTAGCTGCTCTTACCCCTGCCGTGGTGGTCGTACAGCTCTTCCTGCATCGCTGCTTCCTCTTCAGGTGCCCTGCTGTACGAGGAGCTGCCAGTTCCCCCGCGCGTAGTGCTGCCAATGGTGCTGATGTGGCCGTGGATGTCGCCCGGGTAACGCCCACTGCCGCCATGATGCATCATGTCCCCTGTCGTCGTGCCCAGCCCATCTTTTGCCGTGAGCTCACTTACGTCATCAATCATCATGTAGTTTCTTGGAATGTTCTGCTCTAAGCCAGGAGCCCCGTACATCCCATCTGCATTGCTGTATGTGGAGGGACTGTCTACAGAGTGTCCATAGGCATTGGAGACTGTAGAAGTGTACTGTCCATATGAGCTGGCTGTTGTGGTGGTGTAGCCATAAGTATTAGCAGTGGTTGTGGTGTACTGGCCATATGAATTAGCTGAAGATGAAGTATACTGGCCATAAGTGCTGGGTGGCATGGTAGAGTACCCACCGTAGCTGCTGGATACTGGCGCTGACCCATATGGCCCATAGGAGTTGGCCATGGTTGTCGATCCAGTGTACTGACCATAAGAGGGGGCTACACTGGAATAGTCCTGGGCGGTGGTGGTGACCACAACTGTGGGGTTGCTGATCGTCTCGTAGTTGGTGGGCATCTTGTGCTCCAGATCGGCTAGCGAAGTCTGCCTTGGTCTTCCTGGGTGGATGGTCAGGATATCAGCTTGGGGCTGCACCGGGTATGGGGTGGTCTGGCTGGGGTAGGAGGACACTGCGCTGGGATAGGGTGAGCTGTGGGTGGGGTATGGGGGCTGACCAGGCTGTGCAGGTCCAAAACCTGTATGCCCCGGTTGGGGCTGAGGCTGAGGTGCAGCTGGTAACCCCATGTCTGTCTGGGGGTATGGGGGCTGAGTTTGGGGATAGGTGTGGGAGGGGTAAGAGGTTTGGGACGGGTAAGAAGGTCCAGGTGGCGGGACATGGCTCTGGAGGGGCGTGGGCTGTGGCAGTGCCTGGGACTGAGACACTGTGGGATAGGGAGGCTGGTTGAATGAAGACTGGTATGGCACACTTGATTGCTGCATTGGTGCTGCCGGTTGGCTCTGGGGGTACTGACAGGAAAGGAAGGATGAGGTGGGTGGGTACTGGGCTACTGTGTTTAGGTCGCTGGTGAACTGACTCATAGGGGCGGTGCTTGGCCTCGCTGACAGTAGCCCATTCGTCTCGTGTGAGGCAGCTGCAGCTGCGAAACGTAGATTATTCAACTCACTATCAGACATGTAGTCCCTTGTGTCCCCCATACACCTCAGGTAGGCAATATCCCTCCTCTCCCTCTCCTTGACCAGTGTATCTTTCCTTTGGTGGATCCCCAGCTCTAGGTATCTCAGTTTAGCATCAATTTCTTTTTCTTCCTCTTCCAGTTCAGCTTGCTGCTTTCTCAGCTTGGTCGACTCTTGTTCCACGGCCTTCAGCTCGTGGGTGAGGTCTTTGAGGAGGCTGGCTTTGGCAGCCAGACCAGACCTGGAAGTGGGCTTGAGGCTGGGCACGGAGGGCAGGTAGACCTGTTGGAGGGCAGGTGCCATCATGGGCAGGTGAACTGATGTGGTAGTCTCGTCTGGAGGAGGGCTGGGCAGGGTTCGCTTGACCTTGCGGAGCAGTGAGCTTTGCTGTAGAGCTGCCAGCTGGAGAGAGAGAGAGAGAGAGAGAGAGAAAGAGAGAGAGAGAGGGAGGGTGGGAGGGCGGGAGGATGGGAGAGCAGCAGAATATGGAGAGACAAATGCAAAGCATGCAAAGAAAGGGATAGGGGAGGTAAAATCGAAGAACAGGGGAGTGTGGAAAGCAATCAACATGATAGGATGGAGAACCAGTTAAATGGAGAGGGATGGGACATTTGTAACCAAATGTAAATATAAGATGGACAGGGATATGGGAGGGTGGATGAAGAAAGGAAACCAGATTAAAGAGAGTGAAGGAGAGAAAAAGTGGAGAAGAAGAATGAGGAACACAGAGAGGGAAGAGAGGAAAAAAGGGAAAGAGTGATGTAGGGAACAGGAAAGGTGAAAGAGAGAATTAAAAGAGAAAGAAGAAAGGGTAGATGTTAAAGTAGAGATGGTAGAAGTCGATCCATGGAGAGGGATCACAGTGGGAGGAGAAAGTTGAAGGAGGCGGAAGGACAGATGTTGTGCACAACAGACGAAGAGACAGGAGGAAGCGGAGTGAGGAAAAACTCAAAACAGATAAAAAAAAAGTTCAAGGAACATAAGAAACAAGGAGAGGATGCGACAACAAGGATATACAGGGAAGACAAAGGAGACACATATAGACACAGAGACAAAGACAACAAGGAACAAGAGTGCAGTTTGTATTAGAGGACATACAAAAACATAAAAATTGGTGCCAATGGTAGAGCAGTTTTCCACAAATCAATTGAATAGAATCTATTGCATACAACTTAAATCATTTGGAAACATTTTGTTGGGTAGTTGCTAAAAGGATTGTGTGATTTAACAAGGTTAGTGGGTAAAGGACAGCTTATCTTCAAAGGACGTGTTCACTGCAGACCATCACTGAGATGGTTTGGAAAGGTGGGTATTTGTCCTCTTCAAACTGAGTGTAACAATGTGGCAATTGTGTATATATAATAATGTATATATATATATATATATATATATATATATATATATATATATATATATATATATATATATATATATATATATATACATTTTGGAAATTAATTGTCTTGCAATTGTCAAGTAATTAATCATTTCAGCTATAGATTGTGAGGTTGGCAGCATGAATATGCTTTTGAGTCGATGTTGAAATCGCTATCTTGTCTTTCCAAATGACTTATGTATTGCCTCAGATAGCTTCATGCTCCAAACTTAAACTTAAAAACTTTAGACCAAGCCTACTATGTGTTCCACAGCAAACTCAAGAAAAACACAAAGAACAAAAGACAATAATTTTAGTGCATTTTAACTGTATACTTGACTGGCTGCACAATATGGCACTACTAAAATACAAATGATAGTTCAAAGTAGCCAAGCGTTTGTGTCTTGCTCAGATGAGTCAATGTTTTCTAATAGCTGATCAATATAGTGAATGATATGACCGCAAGAATTAATAATTCATAATGTATTAATTCTGTATCCTCCCTTTATAATTTGAATTGTCAAATAGATTTATCAATCATATAATACTCTCACTACATCAGCAGATTGGGAGATAAATAGTGTTCTTTGTTTACTTTATTTTGCCATATGCTGCAGACACTTGGTAGTGAACACAACAACCAAGGATGTGTAAATATTTTACTCCTGAAAGATTGGAGGATGCTTTAATCTGGTGACTCAAATCCAATCCATGTTACATTTGACATCAGCAGTGGAGGCTTGCATACAATTTGGTAACAACACCTATCTTTGGAAATAAACACCTATATTTTGATTCAGCTTCAGATCAACTTCTATATTTTATACTACAGTATAATACAGAGATGGTATTTAGCTTTTCCATCACTCAACATTAAGACTTTGTTTGTTGCAGCTCTGACTGGAAGCAAGACTGGATGAGTCAGTAGTATTTTTTAAACATATTCCTAAAACATACATTTATCACGAAGCATAAAGTGTTCTGTAAATCATTGCATGTGGTTTGAACGTAGGATGTTATTGAACTCGTTATTGATGCACAGAATCATGACGGTTTTGTCCCTTGTGCCATAATCCAAGGTAAGTATTTCATAGAGGCCAAAATTACAGTTGGACAGAGCTATTACATATGTAAGTGAATACCAGAGAGATTGCCAGATTGTACCATCATAGATCTCTACAGGAAGTACAATTAAGAGGAAGAAACATTCACTAGCTACTTAGTTTAGTATCAAATTGGGTTAGTTTGTGGAGATGGTGAACATTTTCCTTCACCCAAGGTTTCTATAACAAAAGGCCCACATTATCTCAAGAAAGCTCGACAGCGGATTCCACTTTGAATCTCACTTTCATGGCAGCTGTTTCATAAGAGTGGGTGCCACTTGTTATAAATTGGGGATGGAGTAGACTGAATACATTCTGTATGCCCTAAAGAACATGAGAAAAATCTGAAAATTCACAACAAATGGACTTAGTCATCATAGCATTCCCATAAAACATTCATGGCACTCACAAAATAAAAACAGGGGCAAAGTAGAATGAAAGGAATGATTTCAATCAAAGTGGCATTCAGTATTGATGCCTTTGGCAAGTTTTGACTCCACTGAACCCACATTCAAGTGAGTCCAACTATTGACTAGAGCAAAAACATGGTTTTAATATATAATCTAATAAACTGGTTTTATTTCTGTTGATGATGTTTCTATATTGTCAAATTCATGTTGTTGATTTTTTTGTCACATGATTTACTGCAGGAAGCCCTGAACATCTGACGTCTCTTGGATTGTGGCATTAGGCAGCATTACTAGCAGTAGCATGAAGAAATGGAAAGAAAGCAAAACATCCAATTTGTTTGGTCGTTGGGGAGATACATCAATTCCATCAACACTACAAGCGACATACAGCCAAAATGCGTAATTATCAGTGGTAGTTGTGTAGATTTTTATTTTTGCCATTATGTGATGTGAAGCTCTGTAACCACTGAAGTACTATGAAAGCTGCAATACAAATCAAGTTTTTGTACAACATGGAACCTGACTGTAGGTCTCAAGACGGGCTTTTTAACTAAATAATTATTTCACGTGAAGTTTGACCACTGATTCTGTCTGTTTTACAAGGAACATACCTTATGCTACAACATACTATACCTGCTCTTTCTTGCAGTTCATATAACATCTCCTCTGTTTAGCTATCTTCTCTAGACCATGCCCTGCATTTTAATTGGTTAATTCTCTTTAATTCTACATCTCTCTTTCCTTGTGTGCTAATGCGTGTCAGCATGGTCTGATTGACTTTACCTGGCTCTGGAGAACTTGTTGTTGGTAGAGGGACAGCCTGGCCTTGGTGTGCTCGTCTGAGGTGGGGCTGAGGGACTTGGGGTCTGACATGGACCTCTGGGTGCTCTTAATTGGTCGGGGCACAGAAGGGTGTCTCTGTGGGGACTCTGCTGTGTAGGACTTCTGCTGAGGTGTGACATGGGCTTTGTTCAGCCTCTCATTGGACAGAGAATTCTCCAGCAGGCGGTGAGGGGACACCGGGGAGACAGGAGAGTAGAGGACTTGTGGGGATTTGGGTGTTGTCTGCTGCTGCCGGATGATGCTGGAGATGGACTCGTTGTGAAGGTGGTTGTGAGGCTGGTAGTTGATGTCGAGTGGGTCGGGGCGGCGGCGCTCAAACTTGGCTGCGTTTGCTGCAATGTGCTGCTGCTGGCGCTGCTGGGTTAGGAGGTCGACAGAACCGGATTGTTGCGTTCCAGTACTGGTAGAGGAAGAATATGGACTGACCGTGGTTGGTACACTGAGCTGAGGAGCTACAACACCCTGTGACTGGGCTTCTGGGTCAGTCTGGCATGCTAGCGACTGTCCTTTTTGGGTCCGCTCAGGTCCGGAGATGTAGTGCACAATCTCTACTTTATTTGGGTCTGGTACAGTCACATGGATTACTGGGGAAACTCTTCCTAAATGCTCCACTTCTGTCTGGCAAGACATTTCCCTGATGGTTTGGATGGCAATACTGGAGGATACCATCTTGGGAGTTTCGGTCTTGGTGTCAGAGGCCGTGGTGGATGTGGCGGCAGTGCTGCTGCCGGTGGCATTGGACTCAGCGTGCCGGGAGAAACGAGAGCGTCTTCGTCGGACCGGCTGCTCGTTCTCAGCCTTGTCCTCGTCGTCATCTGTCTGGACTGAGCAGTCAACACTACGACCACGCCTTCTGGTGCGATGACGCATCATGTACCTGTTGATGGGGGAAAGAGAGGAAAAACGAAAAGACACAATGATGCGATGTACTATCCCAAATGGAAAACAGACAAAGCAAAAAATGTAATCTACGTACTGTATTATAAAGTGCTTACATGGAAAAACAACAAAAAATCTAAGTCTGAACATTTAACAATTATTAATGTCATATCACCTTTTTGTGTTGCACAAAGCGTCATGCCTTTGAAACTCAGAAAAGTGATATCTCTAATCTGTATGAAAATTGTATCAATTATTTATAAAGCTTTCATCTACATCTCAGCTTGTGTCTTGTTTTTTAATTAAAGAAATATGTGAAGTAAACAGGGAAGCTATCAAGGTAATCCTTGCCTATTACACTCACTCACTCACTCACTCACACACACAGTCATCGCTACCTCTCCTCTCCGTCTTCATCGTCTGTCTGCACAGAACTGTCCACGTTCCTGCGTGGGGAGCCGTAAAACACCACGCCGTCTCCGTCCAAGCTGTCCCGGCTCAGTCTGGTCATGGAACTGTGTTTCCTCATGTTGCTCCTGGTCTCCATGTGCTCCTGCTGGCTCCTCAGACACATCTCTGACGAGGAGTTGGGGAGAGAGCGGGAACTGATCTGAGAGTCAATGTAAGGGGGCAGGGGCTGTCCGTTCACATCAAGCTGAAGAAAAATGGAATATTTTAAGGTTGTTATTTGTCACCAATCATTGCTTCAATTGAGACTGAAAAGGCTTTGCATATTGCAGCTCATATTACAATCATAGAGGTCCACAAAAGACACACATGCAAACATTATGAGTTGCAGGTTGAAAAGTCAATGAACCTTTTCATTGGTTATGATTTAGGAAATATAGTGTAGAAAAAAGGAAGTGTCAGGTAGGAAAGTCCAAGCCAGGAGTCAGGCATGTGTAGGCAGGCCAGAAATGCAATATTAGTGAGAGCTTCTTGAAGCTTGCTACTTATACTTTCACACACTCCATGCCCTATGTTCTACCACTGCTGTCTAAGAGCAGATGCATCCAACATGTATGTTGTCACATCAATCACCACTCCCACTTTTAGACTTCATGTCCTCTGCTGTTAAACTCTGTCTGACCGCTGCTATAACGCACACTTATATAGTTTCCTAATTTATGTTGTTTATTTATGTTGTATATATGTTGTTTATATGTTGTCTATTTTTTACTTTTTTAACTGTTTTTGCACTATGTTTATATGTTGTCTATTTTCTACTTTTTTAACTGTTTTTGCAATATTCACTTTATGTCAGACAGAAGAGAAACACAATTTCAGGTTTGCACAAATGGAAGAAGTAACAAAAAAACTGACTTTGACTTTGATATGCACTTGCCAGTGTTCCTCTCCCCTCTCACCTGTACACTCTGAGCTGCAGCCGTTTTCTGTCTCTTCTGCTCTACAAGCTGCTGCTGGAGCTGATGCTGGAGAGACTGGATCTGGTCTAGCTGGGACTTCTGCTGTGCCAACTGCTCCCTCTGTAGGACAAGTTGCTTCTCGCGCTCGTTCTGCTGCTGCTGTAGGACCTACAAAAATGTTGGTGGAAAGGGGAATTGAAAGAAGCAGACGTCGGCAAAAACACAGAGAGAGAGAGGACAAGACAAGAAAGGTATGGAGAAGCGTAGCATGAGAGAAAGGTCGGGGTGGACAGATTGAAAAGAAATCAAAGGAAAAAAAATGATGTAAAAGAGATATAATGAAAACAAATTAGAGAAAGACAGAGACAGTCAAGACAGTAGAGGACAAGGTTGTTGAGTTTTGGCACATCTGGTTGTAAAAAAGATGATCAAAGACTCCTGACACTGAATGTGACATGGAAATATTTGTGTGCTGATGGATTAGTTGTAAAAATGGTTCCAAGTTAGTCAAACTTCTAGACATGGCAAAACCAAGAATGGAAGCGCAACATAAATGATGTGCAGCATGTTCTGGTCATGGCTGTTGCCAGTCATATTAATGCTCATAAGAAAATATGTAATGCATTTTCTTTGTTGCATAAATGACAAGCTAGTGCAAATAAGCAGTTAGGGTTTCTGCTTTGGGTTATGAGATGCATATTACACATTCCATCTCTAGTTCATTCTCATTAAGTAAGGCTTCCAAACCTGTTTAACTGAGTTAACTTGAAAGATTTTCAACTGCTTGTTCTATCAAAAAAGAAGAAAATCGTCATGTTAGCCCTTCTGTTACCTGTTAAAACATCTGAACAAGGCTATTAGGAGCTTAAAAGTGGTATATTCAAATATGTACTTGCTATTGATTATCAGATGAATACAACATAACGGGATCCATTTTTCTTTTGAGTATAAATCAGACCAACAAATGGCATTAAAAGCCAAATTTGAGCATCATCAGTTTCTATCCCACATACATACAGGCATGTTCATGCACACTTCTTAAAGAGAAAATATCCATTTTGGTGAGCTCCATAGCATGCAGATTAAAAAGCTATATTTGTATAGTTATAAAGCTAAAGGGATGCAAACACTTCTTTGAACAAAATAATCCCATCCATCATTACACTTTAATAGCATTGTTTTTCTAACAATGACAGCATTTCAACGCCATTTTCTGAAGAGATATTATTGGTCTCTCTGCCACAGTTTGTTACATGTACTTTGTTGATGAAATGCATGCATGCATATACTATACTGTATACAGTATATGTTATTTTATTTTATTTCTGGGAATGATGTATTGTATCTTGCAAGTCAATTTAGTGTTTGCACATCAAAGACGTGCATTTGAATGAACACAACAATTTAACAATAAAAAAAGGCAATAAGATGCACCACAAATAATACCACTACAAAACCAACAAAACACAAACAAATATCCATAGCAAAATCAAACAATCACAAAACATCAAACAAGACAACAAACTCTCCCTTCTGCCTCCTGTTTCTCCCTCTACCTGTTCCTTGATGTTCTGTAGCTCATGTAACTCTCTCTGCACAAGCATCTGCTCCTTATCTCTGTGCAGCTTCAGCTCTATCCTTTCTCGTTCCAGCTCCTCCTGCAGGCGCAGTTGACGGAGTTTCTCCAGCTCCACACGCTCCCTCTCCATCTGCAGAAGCTGCTCCTGCTGCCGATGGAGCCTCTCTGCCTCAGTTTCACCCTCCTTGTGTATGGCACCTGGTGGGGGGAAGGGAGGAAGACCCCCTGAAATGGGTAAGCCACTAGTGGGGACAGAGGGGCCGACTGGTGGTTGGGTGTAGCCATGAGTTTGTAAAGGAGTTGAGTGTGGGTAGGCATGGGCTGCTGGAGGAGGCTGTTGTGGCTGCTGAGCAGAAGCCACTTGTTGCTGTTGTTGTTGTTGACTGTTCAGGTGGGCCTGGGACAGGTTTATTGGCTGCTGCTGTGGCTCCATTGGTATGACAACTGTTCCTTGCACCTCCACTGATGAGGATGGACTTTTACCAAGGTAAACTGGTTCATCCTGGACTGTAGAACTAGTACTTGTAATTGAAACAGACACTGGGGCACCCGTCGCCGCACCAGCTGAAGTTGCAGTGGTTGACGTTGTTTGGAGAAGACCTGGTGCTGGGTAGCGGACTGGAGCTTGCCCAGTTAAGGGCATTCTTGGGCTTATTGGTATTCTGCTAAGACTGGATAAGGGCACAGGTGTCATATTGGCAGAAGGGTATGGCCTGTAGACCCCCCTTGGTATTGGGCGAAGAACAGAGGCAGGCTGTGTTGTAATGGGAAGTGTAGAAGCAATGGGAGTCTGAATAGTGGAGTAGATCATCCCATCAGCGGACCTAATAGCAGCAGGGTACATTGCTCTGAGACTGGCTTGCCGGGCATTGATAAGGTTGGTTAGTGCTTGACTGTGGGAGATTGGCTTCCCATCTAGTCCAAAAAGGAGGTTTTGTCTCATGCCGAGACCTGCAAGTCTGGAAGCCCCAGGTCCAGTTCCTCTCCCCAAATTACCAAACTGCATCAAGTCTGGGTTGCTTGCATATCGATCTATGGAATTGAGAGCTGCACACATCCGACTGATCTCCCGGGCAGTTGTAGCGCTGTACTGAGCCAAGTTAGCTTCTTGGAAGCCAGCAAGGTCGCGAGCAGAGTAGCCGTAGTCTGAACTTATGTTGGACAAGGAATTATATCTCCTTATAGGCAGGGTTTGGGCTGTGACATCTCCTCCATGTCGTAAATCGGTATAGGAGCCATACTGCATCCCAATAAATCCTCCATAACCCTGTTTCATTTCAGTTAGATCTATGGCAAGTTCTCCTGCGTCTTGGAGGTGTGGTTCTAGTTTAGAATGGTAGGACTGTAGCTCAGCTTCAGCTAGGTTTGTATCAGACATTGAAGGCTGGAGCCTACCAGGGAAAGGTAATGTGTAGGCCTTACGATCATCCATTGAATATTCATGATACCCTTCAGGTAGTCTTTCTTGGTCAGACTCATAGGTGAGAGGTGGGGCAGATGGAGGCCTTATGCCCTCTTTCTCACCACCGATGCAGCTTCCACCAAATGGAAGTTGGTAAACAACATCACAGCAAGCTGGTTGGTTTTCAGGTTTAATTTGGCCTCCTGTCAGGTCCATAGCATCCTGTCCTACTTCTACCTTCACTAGCTGAGTCATTGCCCTGGCCTGCTCTGGCACTCCGTCCATCTGTACTACCATGCTATGTGGTGATTTACTTCCCGATATCAAACCAGGAGGACTGGGCTTCCCTTTCAGCTCAACGGGACAAGTACCATACAGCTCAGGGTTTATGACTGGTGATACAGCACTGACCACAGCTGAGGCAGCGCTAGTCTGACTGACTAGCAGGTCTTTTTTCAGTAAAGGTGAGATCTGGCCAGTAAGGCTGTACCTGGCCAAAGCAGATGCCTGTTGTTGATGATGTTGCATCTGATGGTGCTGCTGCAACTGGTGTTCAAGGAGTTGTTGTTGCTTCTGCAGCTTCTCTTGCTGTATTTGTAGTTCTCTCTGTTGGATACTGAGGTCTTCCAGTTTGGCATCAATTTTTGGTATTGCTGGGTCAGCTGAAGATGGTGGTTTGTTTTGGGAAAGACACACAGCAGAACCCATGCCCTGACCTAAATCCACTTGGTTTTGATGGGGATCACCATATATTGTTGGCTGTCTGGGCTGGGTCATGAACATGGAAGCAGCCACTGTGACACTCACAGTGGTTGGTGTGATGATCTCCTGGGTGTTCAGGTTCATAATCAGTGGCTGTACGATCGTTGAATGTCTGCTACCCTCTGATCCACCATGGTATTTCCTGCTTTCAGTAGCCAAGGAGGTGAGATCCATACCTTGGTCAGTCATGATAATAGGAGTTGAGTGGTTTACTGTTCTTAGGTCAACAACACTTCCACCTTGAATCATATGGCCCTGCTCTACCCTAGAAGTACCTGGGACTGTAGATATTCGACAGAGGGAGATGTTGTCCATAGACATGGACCCTCTGGTATAAGTGCAGGCTTTGGTGACCATACTTGTTCCCACATTTACTTTCTCCACTCTTTGTGTTCGATAGAAGCTACGTGTAGGAGAATGTTGGTAAGGTGGCGTGTCTGGAGGGCTGCCACATGGGGAGTAATTCTCAAATGTTGATTGGCGGCTAAATCGGGTAGGGGATGACAGGGGAGAAGTAGCAGTGTTGACTGTCATTGGCCTTGCTGGGCTTGGAGGTGGGGAATATGGGACATCCTGGGAAGACTGCTGGCGATAGAGCCGTGGAGAAACTGATCGATGCGATGTTTGGGTTCCCTGCGCTGTCACTGGAGATGTAGGCCCAGAGGTAGCTGACTCTGACATCCGCAATGCTGAACTGAAAGTCTGTGTGGAGAACTCAGCTGTATTTCTTCTGGAAGGTGAACGGGTTGGACTCTGTGGTGGTGGTGATGGAGAAAGAGGAGGACTGGTGCTCCTGTAGTAAGTAGTATACTTTGGAGAGCGTGGCTCAATGATTCTCTCAGTGGACGATGTTGAGCTGTCTCGCACTTGGACATCTCTGGTCTCCCCTACCCTCCTGGTGATCACTTCTCTTTGACTGTAGGCCTGGGTAATCTCTGCAATCTTGCTGCATACACTTGAGACTGTAGTTGAAGATGTGGTAGGGCTTGATGTGTGCCGGCTATATATACCAGACTGAGTAGTAGTCATTGTGTGGCTTGAACTAGTCTGAGAAATAGTTACTGCATCTCTGGCATACACTCCATAAGCTGCAATAGTGGTGGCAGCCACTGTTGGAGTGATTCCGTTCTTTCCCGCTTGGCTTTTGATCTTGTCTTTGTGACCATCTTTTGCAGAGAAATGCTGTGTTACTCTAACATCAGGAATCCGTCCTCCAGTCTCAGCAAAGGAGACAGGAGCTGAGATCTGGGTGGGGCTGGTACCTGGAGTGAGTAGAGCATTGCTCTGCTCTAGTAGCTTAGCAAAGGCGGAGCCTGTGTCTAGGAGTTGTTTGTCTGAGTAGGAGCTCTCAATCTCAACCTCTACTTGCTCATCAGTGGCTTGCTGCATCTTAGTGATGTTCTGAGATGTTTGTCGGATCTCCTCGTAAATATCTGTTTCGGTCTCTGCTGCCTCATTATCATATCCTGCTTGATCTTGTTCATATTCATCTTCTTCATCATAACTTTGTCCATTAACATCCTCCTCGTAGTACTGCCCATGTCTTCCATGTTGCTGCTGCTGTTGTTTCTGAAGCATCTCTGCCTTCCTCATCATTTCCTCATAAACCTCCTCAGCACTCTTCAGCGGTTTGGAAGTTGAAGATGATGCTGTCGTTGTTGTTGTAGTTGATGATTTCTCTATTGGCGAGTAGAGAGACATAAAGGTAGGCAGGTTGTATTCACTGCCTGACTTGTAAAGTTTGGACTCGTATCCCTCAGCCTCTGAGTCCAGACTCTGAGGGGAATATTCAGAAGCAGAAGAACGATGGAGCTCTTCCATTTCTGCAGCTTGTCTCAGCTCTTCTGTTGGAGAAGCATCTTCTATGGGTGACAGATTGCTAGGTGGTGTCTTGGACCTCTCTCTGCGCCTCTGAGCCCTCAGCTCCTCCTTGTCCCTCTTGGTCTTTCGTGCTGTGCTCCTTATTCTATGTTGTTCCACCTCTCTCATCTTCTCCTGCTCTCTCAGAAGTTCTTCTTCCTCTCTCAGCTCATCCTCTTCTGAAGAGTCTTCAATGGTGGGAAGGAGAGGACCATGCGAGCGGTGGCGTGCTTTCCTCTGTTGCTTGGCCTCTTCCAGCTTTTGCCTCCTGCTGGGGCTACTGTCACTGTCCTCCTCCATTGATGAGATGGAAGTAGGTGACTGGCCTGAGCCATATGAGGATGAAGTGGCTGGCAGAGTGGAGGAGTAGTCACCACGAGAACGCTCTTCGGGAGATCCTGTCAGGCTCTCCATCTCTAGCTCTGGTTCCCGATCAAGGCTCAAGTCATTTTCATTGTCTAACTCCATGTCTCGGCTGAAGCTACTGGTGTTATTGAGTTCAATGGTTTTGAAGCGCCTCAAGCCTCCTTGTGACGCCATCCCATCTTCCTCACCCTCCTCCACTGAGCCTTTATAAACATCAGTAGAGCTTTTAGTTTCCTCCTCAAAACTGCTGGAGTGGTGCTGAAGACGTCTTTTTTCTTTCCCTGAGTCAGAGATCATGTGTTTGTGGTGGGTTTTTTTGGGTTTCTGGTAGCCATATCCTTCATCTTCCTCATCTTCTTCCTCCATATCTTCCTCCTCCTCATTATCTTCATCAGCGCTCATCTCCAATATTTGTCTCCTCATGAACTCCTCATCTGTCATCTCTGTGGGCTCAGCCTCTTTTTCCTTCTTTTTCTTCTCTTTCTTCTCCTCCTTCCCTTCCTTCCGTTTACCCTCCCAGTCGCCTCCATCTTCTTCTTCCTCGATTATATCTTCTAGTTCCTCATCAGAGTCGTATGAATCTGGTGGGATTGACAAGGAGCGTGGACGCTGCTTCCCTCTGTCATCCAAGTCTCTGTCTCTGTGCTTCCTCCCCCTTCTGTCCACCTTGTCTTCAGAAAGGCTCTTCTCCAGCAAAGGCCTCATGGAGCTTTCTAGCTTGGTGATTTCAGAAGGGCTTGGTGGGGAACCCCGCCCACTGATCCCCCTCTCACTCAGTTTCATCTCCTCTTCTTGGATTAGACCTGTAATTTCACTGTGGGAGCTGGATATGCCATCAGAGGAGTAGCCGGTGTCACTGAGGCTCTGAGGGCTGCGTGACAAATCATGGGTGCTGTTGTTTTTTGTATCCTAAAGAGAGAAGAAGAAAAAAAAAGAATTACAGTTGGGAATACTACGATTTTTAATTTAAGTAATCATTTTTGTCAAAGTGTGAGAATGTTTTGCACATTGGTATCCATATAATTAAGTCCACATATATTTAGATTCCGATATTTGGATATAAAATGAATGGTTTATGTAAAACTTTAATATTTATCCATAAGCAAATATAATATTTCACTATTTCACAATCTCATCATTGCCTGTTCAATATGGGACCTAGTTTTATTGATTTAAAGATAGACAAGATAGTTCCATGTTATTACATTTTTAAAATATATCATCATTCTGCTTGAGCAGGAATGCTAATCCTCAGCTTTTAATAAAAAGGAACATTAGCAATCATGTAATGAAGTGTTGAGACAATAATGCATGACAATAGGGTTATTAGGTCATTAGGTTTGAAAGTTTGGAGGTCTATAAAAAACATCTCTTGCTAAATTCTTATAAAGTGTGTCTTTAGATAATTCCACTGAGAAGCTTCAGCTTGAAAATGTTTACGTAAATGCAAAAAACTGTACACTGTTTTAATGAAACCTAAAATCCCATAACAGTTGTTCACCTGCTCATGTGTGGGCTTTTTAGAAATTTACTCTGAAAAATGTTTTTAAACAAAGAAGAAAGGTCTGAATTCAGAGGTAACAACAATAGGTTGTTCTTTCATTTAACTATGGATGCAGAATTATACAAGGAAACACTGAACAGTTAGATGTAATTAATGAACCAATTGCAAAGTTTTGACCTGCCTATTTACCGAACTGGATTGACCAACAATGCAGTTACAATTCAAATATGTCATAAAGAAAAAGTATTATGCAACAATAAAACCTGTTCAATACATTAGACTATGGTCTGATTTTACCAAGAAGTAAATCTCCAATAGTATAATAAATGATAGCATTAAGACAAATCACATACTTATTTAGTTATCATTAAGGGGCTTATTTGATAGGTTTGTAAACTATTTTTTCGCCATTGATGGAAAGAGTTTATTCAGAAGTATTTTAGAAGTGAAAACATTTCAGTTTTGTGATGATGTGCGATTGTGAAGTAAACAATAACTCATTCATCAATAGCTCTGCCTCAGATGTCTATTAATAACATGCCAACCCATAATCTCAAAGGGACTAACTGTTGAATGAAAAGCAGATGGAGGTCAGAATACAAAATAATAAATAAAAAACAAACGATGGAAATGTTTTCTATAAAATCCCCTATGATGGTTACAATACTTCAGAGGAGACTTTACTTTAAGTTCTCTGCACTTTAAATTCCTTGCAGCTCCCTCGATGAGGAAGGTCTGCTCTGCCTTTGAAAAGGCCCACAGCAGCCAATCTTTATAAATATTTCAGCTGGAGCAATATCTGCCGCTAAGTAAGAAAAGGCATTATTTCACTCCCCTCGTGTTTCTCTCTCACTCTCAGGCCCTCTTCCCAAGGTAGTCCACACTGCCACTTGCAGCCTCAGCCTTCTGTGAGGAGGGAATCAATGACATGCTTTCCAAACAGCCGTGGACATGCAACACTATTGGAGAAAGTAATTGGTTCAACTTACAATTTTAATTAACCAGGCTCCATAGCAAATCTTAAGTAGGGTCATAGCATAACTGTATTTTGTTTTGTGTTTTGAACAGGTTATTATGAACTTCACTTTGTTGTATAATAAAAGGGTAAACTGGATTTTGTTTTATGATCACCAAACTGACTAGACAATTAAC
Source organism: Taurulus bubalis (assembly GCF_910589615.1). Classification (NCBI taxonomy): domain Eukaryota; kingdom Metazoa; phylum Chordata; class Actinopteri; order Perciformes; family Cottidae; genus Taurulus; species Taurulus bubalis. Next base: position 20,184,461 of record NC_136599.1, on the reverse strand, counting down.
ATGAAATTATCGGGCCATTTTTTATACACAGAGACATTTTGTACAAAAAATGCAAGAAAAAAAGAGAAGCTTTAACCAAGTTCAAGAGTCCACTCTTATTGATAATGGAAGCTAGAAATTCTACAGAGAAATACAAAAACATGGTAGCAAATATGTTCTTTTGTCAGAGAAGATAATTTAAACATGGCAAAAAATGGACTGGGCAAATACAATAAATCTGGAGATGTGTTTCCTAAAATAGGGATGTAATACCCCAAACCTTCTCATTCCATTGATAACACATGAAGGCTCTCCGCGCCACTATACACTTTGAGGCATCCCACTTATGATAAATATGAAGAGAATCTTTCGATCTAAAAAACTGTAACTGTAACTAAAGGAAACAAACAAAGCCATGTGGGCAGGAGCACATTGTATTGCAACTGTGTTTTGCCTTCCATTTCAACAACGACTTTAGTATTAAGTATGCTATGGATCCATGACCAGTTACACAATTGTATTACTTTTATATGAGCATGCAGCATTTAAGACATATGCAGGTAAAGATCTAAGATATTAACAAGAAAATAATGGGAGATTTGTGTTAAAAACATACACTTAAAAGCAGCTGGTACTTTCTTTCTTACTGCATACTTTTTTAGTAAAACAGAGTCCAGCAAGAACTCTTATAAAGAGTTCTCATAACAAGCTTGGCTTGGTGCTGCATTTACTCACTGTGTTGGGAGAAACAGCGTTATTTGGCCCACTTAATGCCAAACTAATGTAATCTCATAGATTTGTTTGAAGTTACCTTTGTTATTCTTTACAAGTGCTCACCTGTGAGCACAAGTCATCCCAAATATGTCATATAAACTATATTCACAGTAGAATGAATGACCTCAAGATGCCACCTTCATTAATTTACTTACATCTGGATTCTAAACACAGCAGTCAAAACCTTGAAGACAACGTTGGCGGAAATCTAATGTGGCAACAGGCAGCGGGTCGTTGGCAGGATCCATGGTGTAAACACTTAATATCCATTTCGCAGGTGTCAGACAACACACACTTCTGAAGTCCACTGGTCACATGGTTCATTTATCACATGCATCACTTTTGTCTAAATCCTGGGTCTGATTCTGCTGAGGACAGCAATGCCTGTCAAGTGGACTGTAATACTGAAATCAACCAAGAGTTTAGTCTGGTGGTGTGTCTAGTTTTGAAGGCCCGAGTCTGTGTTTTTAGAGACCTGCAGTTCGTCTACCCTAGTTTCAGACCTCTGAATTGTAGACCACATCTCTGATTTCAGCAATTCAAACTGGTCATCAATGGCTGGTTCCACTGGTTGGAGAAAAAACTGACCACTCAGAGTTTAGGTAATTAAGAATGGGAAATGTCGTCTTCCAACAAAAGGAAGCCACTTAGCTACATTCATGAAAAATAGCAACAGAAATACGGCAAGAAGCATGGACACGGCTGTTCAAGTTGTTGTAAGTCGACTTACATAAATTATAACTATTACTGTAACTATCAAATCGACATATTAAACTCCTCCTAGCAACTGAGCTTGGCGTCTGTGTCAACTACAAATGACATCAGTGAAACAGATAACTTACAAAACACAAACGATGTCAGGCTGATTGAAAGAAGTGAAACAAGATGGCAATTCAGTCTGATAATCAAGCTGACCCAGCCTCTGTCTCGCCAGCTCAGTCAGTCTTTCTGAAAAGATGAAACGTTCCTAGGGTCTTTTCATATTTTAAGGTGAATTGGCATCCCGTGCTGGAATAAATGTGAAAATGCTGAAACAGCCATGCATACTCACGTAACTTAACCTGCATACATGCTCTTAAAGGTTAAAAAGGTCACGCAACAATAGCCATTTTTGGTACATAGGCCTGTATGTTGCACTATGGTTCCCGCAGAATGATTATTCATTTGGTTCACTTTTCTCAAGCCGTATTACCATTTTGCCAGTTTTTTTTCTTTTTCTTTTGGTTCTTTCCCATAGCTTAACATACAGAGTAGTATACCAGACTAAAGCAATCTTACAACAATAAATCTGACTTACATCATAATGCCTGGACTTCTTGATTTCCTTGATGGGTGTGATCTGCTCTCCTTTCCTCTGGGAGGATTTGGTGTCTTTGGCAGTTTGGTTCTCGGGCTCGGTTTTAGGTTTCTCCTCTGTAGGCTTTGGCTGTTTCTGGGTCTCTGCGGTTGATACCGGTGCCGTAGCTGGTGGCGTGGTCTTGGAGTCGAGTAGTTGTTTGGCAGCATTGGGTGCAAACTGTCCACTACCACCAGGTCCCGCCTGCGCTTTCTGCGTCTGGGGCTGGGCCGGCCTCGGCCCCTGCTGATTGGTGGGTTTGTGGAGAGGGCTTGGCTGACTGGCTGGCGCCTGGTGACGGGGCGAGCCCATTGGCTGGTGCTTGGGAGACGGATGAGGAATAGGAAGTGGAGGCTCGTCGAGGTCGCCTCCGGACAACAGCCGCTGGGTCTGGCAGTTGAGACATAACCACTCCTTCTTCTGAAACACAAAGAAGACAAAAAACAAACACAGTTAGTGACAACCAGCTTGTTTTTCATATCATATTCTGTCGGTAATATGGCAAATAAAAACATATTTGAAGACCTCCAGCTCATCGGTGGAGCTTTGAAAACTTTCAAAGCATCAACACTATGGGCTCAATAGCAAAATCACGTATGTTGCATAAAAATACAACAAAAAGGTCAACGAGTTTGAATGAAGTTTTCCTGTCTTGAATGTTCTGTCACAAAATCAACAGGTAGCTGATTGCCGCTCAACAGCAAACAGTAAAGACTGAAACACTGGGCAGCTCCCAGGTGTGTGTGTGTGTGTGAATGTGAGTGTGTGTGTGACTAAATGTCATTTAACCTCCTGTTCTTCATCAACTCCTCCACTACTAAAATGAAGTGTTAGCATTCTACTCCTCATGTAAGATTGACGGATTAATGCACTGATTAATATTTCTCATGTTAAATATGCCGATTTCACTTAAACAGGATACTGCCACACACACACATGCACGCACACATGCACACACACACACACACACACACACACACACACACACACACACACACACACACACACACACACAAACTGTAGACACTTTGGAAATCATTTTTCCAGACAGAGCCGTCACAGCGGCAGCAGGCTAAATTAAGCTGACGTACATTTCTAAAAGGCCAAGTCCCACTGACAGTCACACCCTATTTTCATTGCATCGGATGCACTCACTTCTTGCACTGTGAAGCTGACAGATGAAATATTTGACTGTGATGCGCGCGCGCACACAGACACACACACACACACACACACACACACACACACACACACACACACACTGAACATAATCCATCTTTTGCCTCTACTCTAACTTGTCTCTGTTTCCTGGTGTGAATTGTTGAATCGGTCTTTCTTGAAAAACAAAAGCAACAGAAGAGACCAGACTTTGACAGGTGATCTCTGTGAAGGACACACAGAGAAGCCTCAGGAATGACTTTACCAACACTGTTTCAATGAATTTATATTTTCTTTAAAAACCCAAAACACATATCTTCTCCTATTTTGTTGATGTAATATGTCATATTCAATATTCATTACTTGTGCAGTATCTCTCCCGTCTACACCTCCTGTGGACCATCCCTCTCTATTCAGTCGATCCAGGAGAGAAAGTGAAGATGTGTTGGACCAAAGATCAGCCATATCACTCATGCAATATAACTGACAGATGCAGCCCTCCCCACTGAGCACTTTTCTCCCATCTCTGTTCTTTCCCACCCACTCATCAAATCCTCTCTCCACAATCCTCTCTCTCTCTCTCTCTCTCTCTCTCTCTCTCTCTCTCTCTCTCTCTCTCTCTCTCTCTCTAACTCCCCCCCACCCCCCCTGCATCTCTCTCTTTCTCTGAATCCCTTTGAGACTTTGGTTATTAAGTGTCATGCAGGAGACTCTTAAGGCCGCTTTGGATTGAGTGGTAGTACTAACAGTCACCATTACATACCACCAAGGCAGTAATTGTTTAGTAAAACATCTGCATGCATATATAACTATATCAACCCTGTTTTTCACCCCTCTCTATTGAGGCCTCATTCCAAGACTGCCCAGCGTTTTAATGACAGAAAGATGTTCTCTCATTGCCTTTTCCAACCTTCATTTAAAGTTAAAGCTGCGGTTCAAAAAAGAGGGGAAGAAGAGGTGAATTTGAATGAGGAAGGACACAAGTGATACAAATCAATAATGCAGGTGTTTCTTTTCTCAAATATTTGACTGTGATCTAATTAATACAAAGATAAATTTCAAATTTAATTTGACTTCAACACGCTGGTCTTTTTTCTGCTCCTCTCTTAAAAGCCACTGCTAAAACCATACATTCCTTTGAACGTCTTATTCCAAATGATCTCAGCATAAACAATGTAAACAGACACTTTCAAAAGTGGAACAAACGACTGATGAAAGGGTCAAACCATTTGTGCAATCTTATCTGCAGACTAGACTTCATTTGATTGTTCTTGGCGTTGTGCATACGATATAAAAAAGTAACAAACATTTGAGAAGCTGGAAGCAACGAATGTCTGGCATGTTTCCTTTTTTGCAATTATTATTATATGACAATAAAAATATCTTGAATCTTGAATCCAAAATTACAGATCAGAGTAAATACTTACACATATACAATATAATACTTTTCTCTGCTCATGGTTGTATTTGACAGAATGTAGCCTACTGTAAGATGCTGACCCGTTGTGTGCAGTTGCAGTACCTCCAAAGAAGCAGCACGTTGTATGAGCACATTGTGTGCATGCGTATCTATGTATGTATGTGTGTGTGTGTGTGTGTGTGTGTGTGTGTGTGTGTGTGTGTGTGTGTGTGTGTGTGTGTGTGTGTGTGGTACTGTGCAGCACTCAATCACTTAGCCAATAGCACAATCAGGCCTTCCTTCCCTGATGATACATCACCCTCTGCAACTACTCCTTTAACTGCACCCTGTACAGTAGTAGCCTCTGAGACTGTTGAATCATTCTAATCTAGACCCTCAAGTGAACTCATTCCTCTTTTCCAGCCAGTACATCACATGTGTGTGTGTGTATGTGTGAGTGTATGTTGTCCATCAGAGTAACCTACATAGCACAAACATTCTGGCCTTTTCTTCTCCTGTCAATGACGTTCACTCTCTTTCTGTCTAAACGTGGGCCTTTCAAACTCTGTTTTTATTGTTGTCTATTGTATTTTGATTCTCTCTCTCTATCTCTCTCTCTCTCTCTCGCTCTTGCTCTCTTTTGAACTTTTTTTCAGCACCGACTCTTTTTTATGAAAGCAATGGATCCTTTTTTTTTTTTAAAGCCCAAGTCATCCATATCCCAAATATAATCTGATTAGACTCCATGGAAACCACACCAAGCCATACTCCTCCAATTAAAATATGGACTAGAAGACTTCTCTTTTGCTAAAGCTTCTCTGCTTCTCTCAGTTTCACTTTCCTTCTCGTGTGACTCTTTCTCGTCCTTTTATATTTGTGTTTCACACATTTGCACCAGTTTCTTTCTTTTCTCTATTCACTACACGGTCATTAAACCTATATCCTTCCCTTTCCTCTCAGCTCTTACCCTCCTCCTCTTCTCTCTCCCTGTCACCCTCCGTCTCCTCTTTCTCTCCCTCCAACAGAGCGAGGGCTATTTTTACCCAGAATGCCATTGTTCTGCTCGATCGCACACTTCCCTAGCACTGGCTGCCACTTTAGGCTGCACTCTACTGCACCACAAATACACAAGCATGTGCATGCACACACACACACACACACACACACACACACACACCCACACACACACACACACACACACACACACACACACACACACACACACACACACACACACACATAGTCACACGGTTCAAGTCAGTGCAAAATGGAGGAGGCCTGTGTAGCTAAAGGCTTACCAGAAGGAGGAAGAGAAGAGAGTGACACCACGCGAGCGTGTGAGTGTACACACACACACACACACACACACACACACACACACACACACACACACACACACACACACACACACACACACACACACACACACACACACACACACACAGTAATTCAGCTCAGCCTCCAGCAATGTGGCTTCCTGCTGAGTCTGATGTAAGTGGCTTGACTTGGGAGCAGAGGAGAGAGGAGATGGACAAAGAGCCATGAAGAGGCGTGGAAGTGGACAGATAATGATGGTTTCTTACATATATTTAAAAAAAATATCATATGTTTTGGGGAGAAATGTAATTGCTGCCTGGATTTTGTCCACTGGCAGAGCTGTGTCTGGTCCGCGGGTTGCTACGTCCTTGGTTTGTGCCTCAAAGTGTATAAAAAGGCTAAGTGTTCTTCAGCGGCCGTTAAATTGTCGGAAAAACAAATGAACCCATGTTGTCAGTTCACTTTTTGCAGATTCAGAATTTCCAGATACATCTGTTAAAATCTTTTCCTCATTATGTTGAGTGCTGTGTGTGACAGACTGGAAGTTAAAAAGATTTCTTTTAACAGAGACATATGCAACAACACATTTACGTACATGTATAAATCACACACACATGTACACACATGCTCAATGCAGACACACACTAGGCATGTCCTGTGGGAGAACCAGCCAGGGATCTTAATGTAAGAAGCACAAGTGACGTTTGTGAAATTAAAGACACTAATTCTCTTGATAAGCACACACACACACACACACACACACACACACACACACACACACACACACACACACACACACACACACACACACACACGCACACATTGTATTTAAGATGGATAATTTCATATAATACCTTTTGCACTGTAGGAAGCAGGAAAGGCATAATAATATGATGAAGAGAGGAGGAGGAGGAGTAGAGCTGAGGCATTAAAAGCAGGAGGGAAATGTAAAGTAATAGGAGGAGAAGAATCTAGATGAGAACAACAACAGCAGTGGAGGAAGTGGAGGAATAGATAAAGAAAGAGAAATTAAAGACTAGAGGAAAGGAGAGAATTAGACAAAAAGGAGAAAAGGGAGGAGAGGAAGAAACAAATAGGGAAACCAATTAGAGAAAGGGAGGAAGTATAGCAGAGGAGGAGGCGAGACGCTAGGGGATGAAAGATAGGAGATGAATTGTAGGAGTGAAAAACCAGTGAAGGAGAGAATAAGTAAGATATAAATTAGAGGTGGAAAGTAGGAAAGGATTAAGAAGGAAAGGAAAGGAAAGCTGGAAAAGAGAGAGAGAGGGGAGAGGGACCATGCAGCCTCTTTAATGGCGTAACAGTGCAGTGAGAGGCGAGAGGAGTGGGCACAAGGCCGGCTATGTGTGTGTTTGTGTTAATGCGTACACATTATGTTTTATTGCCCACATTTTACCGTCACCTCTTTCACTTCCTTCCTTTTTTCTGTCTGTGGCCCAGATGAGGTTGATCTGCCCACTTCTTTCCTCTGCTGACGCTCAGTGTAGGAGGCTCTCATTTGCATACAGTATGTTGTGAATTCACAGCTGCCGTGATGATGAATTCTGACGTTGGCAAAAACTGCAACTGTGAGCGTTATAATCTGATTAAACCTTCAAAGGGACACTTAGAGTCTGCATCATATACCGAAAATAGCTGGACCACAAAGACACAGCTAGCCTGAGTAAAAAGCTAATTAGCTTACCATGGTAACAAGCAGGCTGAACGATGGATCAGATGTTCAGAAGAAAGACTGATTGAAGACTATCTGACGCACGGAAACAGGGACTTATAGTCAGTCGACGAATGTAAGATTCTTTCCAACAACCCAAAATGAAGAAATGCAAAAAAGAGACATGTTTTAGGAGACTGTCCTCATGAGAAATAAAGACAGCATATGACTGTGTCCAAAAAGTGTGTGACTCGTACACAGGAAATTATTTTTGTCTCCAATTTTAACTCCAAATCCACAATGGTTTATTTGAAATGTGATCATTAGGGTGTCTTTAGGATTGTATGCATACTACTGTTATCAATACTGTGGTGTCCTCATCAATACTCTTATGTGTTCTAACTGATTATATTGTAAGAAAAAAAGACTATTAATTAAGAAAACAATCAACATTGCGTTAATATTCTTGAATACAAATAGTCTTACTTGAGCAGACTGACAAGCCACATCTTCTTTTTGATAGGGACTGAACACACTCAAATGGCTAGGACAGTTGTAGGACTGTTGTAATGCAGAATCTTCTGTTATTTAAGAGCGGAGAACCCGAGACAAAAGAGAAATAAATAAAACTAAAGTAACTGGAAGAAGAAGAATAAACACTTAACTGATTGAATTTCACATATATATTTATTCACTGCAGATTGTCTTCCTTGAGCAGCTCCACTGCAGTTAACAGAGGTTAACTTGCTCATCGCAGTTTCAGCATTAGCTTCAAAGGAGAGTTTCACTGAGACAGACCTCAGGATTTGAACCGACGACCTGACTGTGACGAGCCGGCTTCGAGGAGGAAGCCTCTGAGGTTGAGAGACGGAAACAGACCAACAGGAGTGCCACGGTTTGTTCAGAGTTTGACCTACAAATCTGTCTTGAGAGCTAATTTAACACAAATCACACACACACACACACACACACACACACACACACACACACACACACACACACACACACACACACACACACACACACACACAATCAAGAACAGGGAGCAACAGCACAATCTTTGCAGTGCATACGAGTATATCCCTGCAAGATTTTGTTTGTGTGGGTGTGTGTGTGTGTGTGTGTGTGTGTGTGCGTGCGTGCATGTGCATGCGTGTGTGTGTGTGTGTGTGTTTGTGTATGGGCTTCAGGGATCAGAGGATTTTGACTCTTGTAGTAATAGGATGGCAGCTAGCCAGCAGCAAAACAGGACAGAACTACACTGGCTACCACAGCGCTGGTCAACAGGGAATATGACGTCCACTGGCTTCAACCACTGCTTTGACATTGAAACAATTAAACAACTTCAATCTGATTTATCGACTTGTACATAATGTTTTTCAGGCACTTCTTTAAAACCCACACTTAAACATGAATCAAATTACTATGTTTGATGTGAAAGGTCTAACAAAGGGCCGAATTGACAAAGAATGGATCGCTGCCGCTGATGGCACGATAAATCATTTGCCAGCGTTATCTGCACCATCTCAAGGTCTGATTCACACAAGATATTGTGGTAATTATATTACAGAGCGAGCACGCCCCTAAAGTTTTTGCAGCTGATTGCAATTATCCATGTGGTGAAGTAAATGCATCGGTTGTGAGGGGTGAGAGCCTGAGGAAGAGGTCTTGCCAGAGTGCCACTTCCATCCAAACCTCCCAAAGGAAATTAAGAGAGAGGCAAGCAGACACTGTAAGCACATTTTAGATGGGAGGGAGAGGGATGAAATTATTAGTTTATTTGTTAATATAAAATCCTTATTTTTCATACGTCTTTAAATGTAGTTCAAAAGATGTCATGTCGGGGAGCTTTATTCATTTATTTTTCGTGACATTTCCTTGCATCCTATCACTGCATCCCAGAATAAACAAGTTTGAAAGAACCTCATTTATTGCCAACTCTCTGTGTGGCTATCAGCACTGATCTTTCTGAATTGGGCTGTTTGAGGCTCATTTGCATAGAAAGGGGACAACATTTCCCCAAATGTATGATCATTACCTCATTTAAATATGTGCAAATAGCACAGGAGCACCAAGGCGCTATTTGCTTGGCAGCGTGGTTATGGGTGCATATGCTTTAAAAAATGACACAGTTTCTTTTGGTCATATCCGCAAAAGCTGCGCAAGCCTTTCCTTTTGTGACAGGATAAAATACATACGTTTGCTAAATAAAACTGGTAATGTGACTTTTACACTATATCCAAAACTGCATTTCTATTCTTACACATCTTAAAGATATGTTTCTTCTTTTCATCCATAGAGCCTCATCAAAAAGGATCTCTGCAGGGACACAAGAGTTTACTGAGCTGAAGTTTTTGCCTCGCTTTGTGTACCCAGAATTGAACCTCATCCTCATTGGCGGGGGGCTGCTGGGTATTAATAGGATTTAATTGATCTGGCCTTGGTTTTAGTATGAGACAGACTGCAGCCTTTGAAGTGCTGAAGTGTGTACTCTGAAGTGCAGAAGGCAGTCCTCACTTGGACAGGAGCATTATGGGTAGGGGAGATTGCTGGCTCATCCCTCAGGGTGAAGAAAGAAACATGATCAGACAGATGCTAGAGAGGAAGTTGGAGGGAAAAATCTTGAGGAAAGTTTAGCCACGAGCTTAGAGCAAAGAGAGAAGAGGAGAGAGAAAGTCTTCCCTTTGAGATGAGTGAGTGAGATGGAAGGGGAGGGATCCGTGAGGAGGCTGAGAAATTGAAAATAAGCAGAGGTGGGGGAGGACGTGAGAGAAGATGGAGCAGAAAAACATGGAAAACTGAGAGAGAGTGATTGCAGAGAACTAAATGAGAGGGTGTTGAGGGTGAAATGAGAGCGAGGGGATAATAAGAAGTGCTCTTCCGCTCTGGTTTCCTCCTGTTTATTCCAGCACCGTATAAATTAATCAATACAAGCACAATACAAACTTTACGTAACAATAACATGTTTTATAGATTGAAATTGAATTTACTTATACATCGAATGAATAGAATAAAGAAAATACCTGACGAGGCAAGATCTCACTTTGCTTACTAGTAAATCCAACAGTTAAAAAAAAGGTTGAATAACTTGTGGTGAAGAAAGGGAATTGTAGTTTGGTAATTCAACATCAGTATTCGTCACCAATATTTGCATTTTTTTAAACTTGTGATTATACTACACAAAATACAAAAAGAAGGCTCAAAGCAGAGCCATGAAAAATGCAAAGAAGAGGAATATCTGAGGACGTATGAGGAGATGGGTAAAATGGAGGACAGAACCGAAAGTGGGAGGAGGAGGGAGAAAAGAACAAGGGCGGGTGGAAGGAAGAGGAAGAGGATAAGGATATTAGTGAATTAGAAGCAGAGAAGAGAGGAGGGGGGGGGGGGGTCCAAAAATGTACAGTGAATTAGTTCTGCCTCATGAAACTGGCAGTTCTGGCTGAGAAATGCTTAGGGGCAAGGATTTGTGTGTGTGTGTGTGTGTGTGTGTGTGTGTGTGTGTGTGTGTGTGTGTGTGTGTGTGTGTGTGTGTGTGTGTGTGTGTGTGTGTGTGTGTGTGTGTGTGTGTGGATAAGTGTGTGCTGGCGTGTTTGTCTTCATGTAATTTGTGTGTATGTCAAGTATGTCAGTGTGCCTGGATGTAAGGGTGTGTGTTTGTGTGTGTTTGTGTGTGTTTGTGTGCAAAGAGCATCGCTGGCTCCCCACAAAAGAGTTGATGCCGCGTTGACATTTAGACAAAAACACAAGCGCCATCTTTTAAAAGAGAAACTGTGAGTGAAGCACGAAGAGTTCAAAACAAAAGGGGCAAAAAATAAAACATAAACTGTACCTGTCACGTCGTTACATGCCATTTAATCTCAAAGTAATCCCTTAAAGATACTCAGGCAAAGATTTTTAATGGAAAAAAAAAAACACATTATTTTGTAAGCTTTATATTGGCCTTAATCAGACGCCGTGGCTAATTGTTTGTGTTGCACTGTGATTCAGAAGCAATGACTTGAAGCATGAAGAACTACGTTTATCCTAATCAGCAGTTTACTACCAACAAGAACATTTTTCATCAACTCCCCCAGCAAGAAGAACACATAAATGTATATATATATATATATATATATATATATATATATATATATATATATATATATATATATACAGTATATCACAGCAAGAAGAACACATAAATGTTTTTATATATATATATATATACAGTATATCACAGCAAGAGAAGCTAGCGTTCGATTTCTGGGCCAGACGTGTAGAGTTTGCATGTTCTCAGTGTCAGCGTGGGTCTTCTCTTCCTCCCACAGTCCGAAGACATGCAGTTCATTGATTACTCTAAATTGCCTGCGATAGTCTGGCAACCTGTCCAGGGTTTACCCTGCCTTCGCCCAATGTCAGCTGAGATACACTAAACTATAATATTTAAAGTGAAATATTTCCTCAAATGAAGAGTTCCACCTGGCTCCCAGCAGTAATACAGTATGAACACACACACACACACACACACACACACACACACACACACACACACACACACACACACACACACACACACACGCATGCACACAGGAAGATTGTGTAAAGGTCATCAGTGTCGTCTGTCCTTCAGTGTCTAACTCACTTCCCATGTGTGTGTGTACTTGTCTGCGTGCGTATCTGCGTGTGTGTGTGTGTGTGTGTGTGTGTGTGTGTGTGTGTGTGTGTGTGTGCGCGTTTTGACCCTGACTAACAGCGAGCTGAGTCAGCCTCTAAAATCGCACACAATGTGCAGCCAAACAATATCTGGGTCAGTCTGCACTCTACCATGTATGGCATCCTGTGTCTAGCTCAAGGGCACTTCAACAGCAACAGCTTCATCTGTATTGCTGTGAGTCCTTCTTCTGGTTTTGTGGCCTGGATCGGTGAGATCTGGGAGGATGGGGTGACCCTCTACTGTGTGGCAGCATTTTACTCCGCCCACATCAATAACACTCCGCATGGGACACACACTTCCATAACCTGCATTCACAGACACTCATGCCTAAACATTAAAAAATATTTGGAACATATTCAGGCAGCTGCAAACACACAATGTGCACACTGTGCATGTGCACGTACACAGAAACACCCTCGCTAAGCAGGGACTTTTACCCTCCCATCCAATCAGATCTCTCTGGAGGAGCGTGCTCACACTGCGCTGTGGCATTATCCACCTGCTCTGAGAGACGGGGGCTCCAGAGGAATCACAGTGCTGCAGCGGTTGGTCTATTTTTTCCCCATTTCTTTTCTTTTCTTTTTTAGTATCTCTTAAAGTGTTTCCTGTGAGTCTACCCCCTTCTTATCACTTCCTATGCACCTTCTCTCTTTATTCCAGTTTCTCCTCCTCTCTCTCCCACACAAAATGTCTCTTCCTCTGTTTCTGTGCAGCCTCCCTCTCACCTGCTATTGCGCTACTATAGCATTGAGGAGCGCTAGTTCAACTGTGAGTTCAAGTTCAATTTAGCTTTTCTTATTTGATACATTAGGAAAAAAATACTATAGCTATAGTGTTTGTGTTAATGTATGCACATGTTAAATTGGATTCAAGAAATAGTAGATGTGCTTTAGACAGAACACACAAGGAATAATGGTTGTTGGCTAATGCTAATGTTGATATTATCCTGTGTGTTTTTTTTATGTGTAGTTTGACTGTTATCCTTTTATATCCCGGTTAATAAAAAATATATTTGCAATCATCCCCTTCCACCCTGTGCATTTGTTTATCTGTCCATGTATGTGTTTTCAGTTGTTGAGGATCGGCAGTAGCTGCAGGGACAACACGATCACGACATGGTGATCATTTGTCATCTCTGGGCAGTGATGACATGCTGCCCGTCTGCCACTACAGCTCAGATTGGCATTGATTAGATGTCAGTGTCAATGCTCTGCCCCATCATTTTATCTTTTTACACAAAGCACGACAGAGACTCCTAACCAGAAAGTGCTGTCCCACTGCAGCGAGGGCAACCAGGCACGAGGAGAGAAATCAATGGGACAACGACGAAGACTGTCCCTTTGAAAGCTCTTTAATGGATTATTCCAGTTATTACACATTTTCCTGAAGATCCACCAGATAATCAAGCTGATTGTGAATGAGCCATTAGAATATATAAACTCAGCAAGTGAAAATTGACCAAAGGGCTTTAGTGATAAAACTCCTTCGATTGTGTTCAGACGTGTTTATGTTACATTTAGTCCATTTGTGTTTGTGCTTTGAGCCAAATAACTAAAATGAAGAGGAAGCGGCCGATCACCAATAACCAATAATCCTTAATTCACACACATGTCTGGGAAGATCCCTGACAGTGCAATCAATAGAGAGAAAGTGGGAAAGAACAGTAGCATAGCATTCACTTTACTGAAACGGCACAATGAGGAGAAACACACGTGTAGACGTACGGTATGCTGCTTATTATCTGTGTTTGTTGAAACTTGGGGAAAATCGTTCAACAGTTTCATCGGTAGTTTCTATAATGAGATTGGACCAGTATGTGTTTGTCCTCGCTGAGAACAAATACTGTCTATTGGTAATAGCTTCAATGTGTAAGCTAGCTGCTTGGTAAACACAACCGGCAGCCTTTGGAATAGCTGTCAAAATGTTCAGAATTGACTCAGAGAACCATCTGAGGACAGAAAGTCTCAGAAGTAGTTCAGAGGCTTAACGGAAAAATTATAGAAAATTGGTCATTTTTCATTATCCAAACATTAGTGAATGACAAGATTTAGCCGAGCCAGCAAATACACAGGGAAGTCACCCTGAAGCCATTGCAGTCTGTTTTCATGTATAATATAATAATTCATGAGTGACAGCCCAGCTGTAAGATCCAGTGAGGAGCCAAAGGTGAGATGAAGCAAACGCAGCAGACTGGGAGGGGACAGAGGGATGGATGGGAAGAGGGAGGGAAGGGAGAGATGGAGTGAGGGGTGTGGGGGGGGAAATGTAAATGTGGAGAAGTTGAGTAAGGATTTAGGCTTCATTTACACTCCTCATCTTGTTTTGAAATGCAGGGAAAGGAAGATGGAAGGTAAACTTAATCTAAAAAGTCTATTCTTAACCCGAAAACCAATTATTAACGGAGCAATATTTTCACAGCAGCTAGATTGTCAGATCTCAAGTCCAATATTGTATCCTGTAACAGCAGTTGAGACTCAAAATGGCTCCCTCTTCCAACCTTTAATACA